>NW_025765006.1:0-300131 GCF_003918875.1 Haliotis rubra | reverse complement strand
CTAATTTCTGCAATACAAATTTAAACTCATGAATTAATTCTAAACACGTTCATTGCTATTGTGTAGACAACAACGATTAACTCGAACAAAATCACCAGCTTTATGAATCATGCATCAAAGGTATCACAGCTGAACGCTGAAGTTCCTTTCTTTTGTATTACGAATGATCCGTCATAAATTTACGTGCACATTTTTAACTTTCGGAGTGTATTTTAAATTTCATTTCGGATCAATTAGACTATTAACTTGATTGTTATACGTCACAGAAAGCACACAATGCAAACTGAATCTTAAATGAGTGAGTAAGAAACGTGGTTCAGTGAGAATCAAATTGACCTTATGCATGAACACGAATCAACCTGAATGTCATAACGCCCTGTTATTGAAGTGCATTTCCATGTATATATACGTGGTCAATGCTGGATCATTGTTAGAAAAATTAGTGGTAACGTACTTGCTGTTTTAAATTTGTAAATATTTGATGATCTATATCACATTATTGGTTATATCAGGAAAGCTATCGTGATCATGTGATTGAGTTGGGTTTGAACGAATTCTAGCAATATTTCAGCCATTGTAGCCATGTGGGGAATCGAACCCGGGTCTTCGACGTGACAAGAGAACGCTTTAACCACTAGGCTCCCCCTATTCTGACAGAAACGACAATTGCCGTCGTTTAACGCCTTTTGGTCTGAAGCGGACTGAACATCGAAACACTGACCTTTCGTTCTCCGGAAAGCTGCTCAATTCACAACACGTAGAAGATTTCTAATAATGAACATGACAAGGGACGTAACTTCGATATCAGGTTATTATATAGCTTTAGTGAGTCTCAGGTCGGATGTCGCTTGTCGGATGTCGGGTGTCGGATGTCGTCCGATGTTCGAGGGGACCTCCATGTAACTCACTCAGGTCAATATGGTTTGATATTTATCCGCTTATTATATAAGCATATGCACATCATTACGATCACGCCGCGCATGGCGGGCAAGGAGCCAGTCTATGTGAGGTGCCCACTGCAACGCTTAAAACATTTTTCGGCTATGGGAGATGTGTGAATTGTGAAACATGACGATCGGCTTACAAGCACTCTGCTTTTTTGATTATATCTACAGACGATGAGGGTGTCCATGAAAATATTTGAGGAAATAACAAATATAGAATATAGAAAAACTTTATGGATAACAACTTCTTTTATTCGTGAGTGCGACGTTTCAATACAGATTCTTGTACCGTTCACATGTTAATCATGTTGTTTTTCTTTGTTACATTGTTACACTCAGTATCTATATACATCGCCCTCTTCCTGTTCTATTCCTGCATGACAGCGGTACAAGATTCTGTATTTTGTGTTTTATGTTCGTTTAAATATGCGAGTAACGAGTTACCTCCCGAGATTATGTATACACCCGGAAGTGGGAGGATTGTGAAATGTGTGATCCTGTGATCATGTATACAACGTGTACAATGGTGTGGCATGCTGTCATCGACGAGTGTACCCTGGGGTGACACTATCGTACACAGTCTAGATGACACTGTTTTTCGACAAGTTACAGTGTTCCTGACAAAAGATAAAACTGTGAGTTTGCTTACTTCCGGATTTGAGGCCCTGTTAGGGTTATGTTGTTGTTTTGCGATGCAAGGTATATGCGTTATCAATGAAGCTGCGCTATTCGGGAAACAACGGTTAAGTGAAATAGGGTTTAACGTCATTCTTAAGAATATTTCGCTCATATGACGACGTGCATGCATGTGCATGGGTGGCTGCTTGTACTAGTGAAGACTTAGGCTGGTTTTATAGTGCTAGCTTACTGAGATACCATGCTGCAGTTAAGCATGAATACCCCACTCAGACACATTATACTGACTCCGCGCCGACCTGTCCTTGCTGTACCCATAAATGCCGAACGCCAGGCAGGGACCAACAAGTACCATATTTTAACGTCATTTGGTATGACGCCGCCTGGGATCGAACCCACGACCTTCCGCTCTCCGGGTGGACGCTCTAAACATTACACCACGGAGGCGGTCGGGAAACAAAGACGTCGTACCACGGTGACACCTCGTTAGTTCAAACTCTTTAAATCAGGAAACACGTCTTTCCGGATTTTTGTATGTGGATGCATGAAACTACTAAACTTAAGTCACGTCGAGGCGGTAATATTTCTCCCATGTGCCCTGACGAACTGCGTTAAACCAGAAATTTCTTCATCGAGTTCACTGGAAACGGTGTCTTTTTGATACCCGTGAAGGCCCGGGCTAGAATATTGATCTTCAGTAACCCATGCTTGTCGTAAGAGGCGAATAACTGGATCGGGTAGTCAGGCTCGCTGACTTGGTTGACACATGTCATCGTATCCCAATTGCGCAGATTGATGATCATGCTGTCGATCACTGGATTGTCTGGTCCCAGACTCGATTTTTTACGGACCGCCGCCATATAGCTGGAATATTGCTGAGTGTAGCGTAAAACTTAACTCACCCACTCACTCACTTTTTGAGTTAGTGCCGTGGTTACGGCCATGCAACCTCCCTAGGTGTTTCTCGCCGCGAATAGCTGAATAAACTGGTGATGCGGCCTTAAGCAATACTCACTCTCTCACTCACTCGCTCTCTAGGTTTCTGTGGCTACAATAGGCTGAACTGCCAAGAGATTTCGTGACACATATTCTCTACAAACGTCACCCGTAAAGATGATTGATGACAGTTATGGGGGCGGTTTGGTAGCCTAGTGGTAAAAGAGTTCGCTCCCCACAAGCGTTCGCTCGACCCGGGTTCGATTCCCCACATGGGTACAATGGGTGCAGCCCATTTTTGGTGTCCCCCGCCGTTATATTGCTGGAATATTGCTAAAAGCGGCGTAAAACTAAACTCACTCACTCATTTTTACATTCGTGCAGGTTGTAAGATTCAGTTGATCAATAAGACTGGTCTGCCAGAAGAGATTGTGATACGTATTGTTTTACACAATCAGTAAATATGTTATCATTAATTCTTCAATTGCCTGATGATCACAGCAGAATGTTTTCATCACTTACGTTTTGTTAAAAAACATAATAACATCGTTAATTAAACGGTCCAAGCATTCTCAACATACTATTTCTGAATGCTGTTATTTTTGTTATGTGGCTTTGAGCCATCATGGCATAGGCAATTTAATTTAGAATAATAGATTTCCAAATTATGTACTTAAATAATATGTGGAAGCATATATAAATATCTCATTTGGTGTATCTCGAAATGCATGCATTCTTTCTTTGTATCGAATGCTTTCACTATATTTCATTTTACATTTTTATCATGCACAAAACATCACTATAACAATAAAACTCACATTTCAGTTATAGGAATGCGTCCTATGGAACTGTGAGGACTTACTGCTGCTTAGGATTCAACCGGAGCTGGGAGTCTCGATAGACGGTGATGTTCCATCCAAGAACAGAAGACGGATCTCTGTGTAAATATAGATTCATTTCGTCCGGATTCTTCGATGGTCTTTGCAACTGCCTGTCGTTAAGGCAGCATCAGGTGGGCTGGAGCTGAATCTCCTCCACAAATAAATCTCTCGGTATAGCCGACGGAACAGATTGAGCCCATCTTTCACTGATACCCGAGTCACAACTGTCCTGTTCGTGAAGCAGGCTGATATATTACCTATTTGTATATATAACTTTGGGTTCATGGTTTGGATCCATCTTTCTCTGATATCCGAGTCATAACTCTCCTGTTCATCAAGGAAGCTGATATTATACCTATTTGTTTGTATACCTTTTAAAGTTTTTATGAATTGGTCAGAGTTCTTCCATGGCACATCCATCACAAGACCCTGAGGACCCCCCAGTCTGTGCAGGAACTAGACGTCATCCACCAGTTAATCTCCAGGAACTACCCACGGAGCTGCTGGAATCCATCTTCCTCTATCTGACACCTGAAACTATTCTGTCCTGCTCTCGAGCTGCAGTCCGCTTCACTCAAGTCATCAACTCAGCTAGCTTTTTGGACTTGTATTGCAAGAACACACTTCAAGCCCCATGGGTCACATCAGACATTGTTCTGCAGACAAAGGAGGTGTTCCACAAGGTTCTTCAGATGTGGTATTTACAGAACAGTACTCTGTGTCACCCGAATGTGATTGTCAAGAGCTGCAACAAGCTTCTTTCTATAGGACTCCTCAAATATGCAATACGAATGTGGCTGTTTTCGAATTTGACGATCTCGTATAACAAGCCCATGTTGTTGACCACAAATCAGTCTTTCAGATAGTTGACATATACGATGACGATGCTAAGGCTCTATTCATCAAGTTAGCAGTGCTCTTTCCAAGGTTCATTGAAATGACATTGTTTAACGTGAGGACTGCATCATTTGATGTAGGAAATCCCTACATTTTAGATTTTATAATGTTCAAGGACAATGTCCTTGAACCGGGTTATCTGAATGATTTTGATTGTAAATATCACTTTGAGATTGTGGCTAGATATCCGACAGAAGATTGCAGCTGGCACCGTCCATCTTTAGTCATCCTTGTGGGTAAGGATTCTTGGATAGGTTGGTGCGGTAGTGTTAGTAAGATCGTATACAGATATAATGGTACTTGGGGAAGATGCAAGTTATCACTGAATGCATCAATCATTGACACCCAAAAGGCTTTCAGGGACACCTTTACGCGGTTTGTCGAAATTCCTGAGAATGTTGACCTGTGTCATTATTTGTACGATTGCTTCAATTACAATGTCAGTCATACTCTGAATGCATTACTGGAACCTGTTGCTCTGGATGTACCACTATGGGAGAGACAAAGCTCACTAATGGAGGACCTTGCACGGAAGGTTGAAAAGAAACTTGAGAGTCTGAAACTTCCCAAAGATAGGGCGATCTTATTACAAGACTACTTGGATTGCTGTTTGCAACAGAAGGGTGTCTCAGGACACAGCACGGAACGAAAACCATCAAAGACTTGCTACGTGGCTATATTACGTTATCTTCACAGGATCCTGAATAATGTATTCTACCCAGAATGTATGTGGTACCTTTCTAATGTTCAGTGTTGTAGATACCTGGCTTTGACGAGGATGGGAGACAGGCTGCTCCCCAACATCAGAAAGACACCTGCTGATACAGCAGCTGATGTTATTGAGGATTACTATGAAAGTTTTTCTGTGCATCACCTTCCCCCCAAGTTGTGGCCGACTCATCTTCTTAGTCATGCCATACTAGCAGCCCCTGTATGTGCCAAAATAGTACAAGTTGACGTCATGTTGTGGACGAAGGGACTTCATTGCAGGCCAGTCACAGACAAGATATTACGCTTTGTTGCTGAGCAAGCGGAGACGTGTGGGCTGAAACCACAACGCAGCCGTCAGCAGATTCAACGCCAACAACGTCAGCGGCGTCCTCCTCTGGGTGGCCTTATCAGATACTGTCACGATAGCGACAATGACGTATATCGCCGACTATAATTAGAACTTGGTATTTATTTGTGTGTCGCAGCTATTGTTGTAGATGCATGACGGCGGTCTTTAAGTAACATCCTGTGATTTACATCATGAGCATCGATCTACACAATAGGTGACCCCTGCGGATCCGACTTAGAATTGATCTTCAGCAACCCATGCTTGTCGTAAGAGGCGACTTACGGGATAGGGAGGTCAGGCTCGCTGACTTGGTTGACACATCATCGTATCCCAATTGCGTAGATTGATGCTCATGCTGTTGATCACTGGATTGTCTGGTCCAGACCGCCGCCATATAGCTTGAATATTGCTGAGTGCGGCGTAAAACTAAACTCACTCACTCACTCCCTTTATATGGATTGACGTCGTTTCACGACTGAACAACGTGGAGCCCACCAGGGGTTGTTCGTGACAAGTGATTTTTTTAATGCAACCAAAGAAAGGGATGGAGTGTTTTCGAAAACGTCATTGTTCTGTATTAGCAACGACTGTTGAGTGTGATTATATTCCTGAGTTTTGGAGACTTGTACAGGAGGCGTGGAAGGTTAACAATACATCATCTGGTGTAATACACGTTTTGTGATGTCTCATCTGTAATAGTTGGGATCGAGGTATGTTAATATGCCAAGTTAATGCGTCAGAACTATCGCCTATTCACTTGACTCTAAAATCTGAAGTAATTGTTATTCCCCTTTGCGTTTGAATTAAAGAGTTCCATCAAAATCCTTGCAAAGAAAGATGTACGGCTAAGGCCACAAATATGCCACTAAATCGTTGTTTTATATATTAGTTTTATATTGACTTTAATATAATCAACGAAAGAAGAAAGTATGTGAACCAAGCGAAAATAATTATATGCAATTGTGTAAAATTATGTCATCAACACTTTTGTTACATATTTTGACGATTGTTTGAACACAATAGGTAATTAATAGAATTTGAAAAATACAAATAATTTGAAGGGGGTGACAACCATTATTGGCATGAGTATATGTATATTTTACTGTTCCAGTTTGTTCAGTACCCATATTAATGACATGTAAAATTCACATTTCTTCTCAGTCTTCTGTTCAAGAGAAAGTAGGTTTCTTGACACCAGTTGGTAACTTTGTACGCTGAATTTATGGACATCGTAACATGCGTTCCCTTTTATCAGTTCCGACATCTGCACAATGAACCAACAAACGTGCGACAGTAAGAGCTTTGATCAGAATATCCATTTATCGACAGAGGTAACTGTTATAGAAATATATTGTAGCAAACCTCATCAAATAAATATCTATAACAGCAGGTGTATTGATAGTTTTATCTAGTATTGTAATGCAATTTTGTTTGATTCACATTATTGAAGTTCCGGGTTAGTATCAGTATTTAGTAACCCATTCTTGTAAGAGGGCCGGTGGGGTAGCCTAATGGTTTAAGCGTTGGCTCGTCACGCCGAAGACCCGGGTTCGAATGTACATAGGTACAATGTGTGAAGCCCATTTCTGGTGTCCCCCGCCGTGATGTTGCTGGAATATTGCTAAAAGCGGCGTAAAACCAAACTCAGTCAGTCAGTCCGGTAGTAAGAGGCGACTAACGGAATCAGGTAGATAGGCTCGCTGACTTGGTTGATATATGCCATCGTATCCCCATTTTGTAGATCGATGCCCATGATGCTGATCGCTGGATTGTCTGGTCCAGACTCGATTATTTATAGTCGGCTCCCATACAGCCGATTGCGGCGTTAAACAAACAAACATCATGGTTGCACCCAACATCAAATCAGGGAGGTTTTTCACATCAGGGTATTTACAGAATATATTAGACATTTCGGAATTTCAAGCTTATATGAATTTCCTGTTTCATTTTAGGGCGTGTGTGTCATTTTTTATGTGTTCTAGTATATTACACTGTGTTATACTTCATATCAGATGTTTGGTAACATCGTGCTACTGACCTTTGACCGGATCGACCAAGTGAGTGTCAGTATTATAGAACTAAACAAATTGTTCCACGTCATCATATCAGCTTACATATACCGCTTAAAGAAGTAATCCCCTTGACTTCACAGGGTCATCTGGTCTTGGCTCGATAATTTGTGTACCACCAACATATAGCGTGATTATGATGGAAGCGTATGAGTGCCACGGTCTAAACAAATATCATCTACATATACACGAAGAAGATACTTTCGTACTTACGACACTTAAATCTGCGTACAGGATACTTTCATTTACATATATGTAGAAAATACTTTTATCTACCTAGATGATAAGATATATACGTACAATGAACTTTCATGTACGTAGATGGTACTTAAATCTTCATGTCCGTAGATGAGATTTAATCTGAGTACAATTAGAAGATACTTTCATCTACCTAGATAATGAGACATCGGCGTACAATATACTTTCATGTTCGAAGATGATACTTAAATCTACGTAGAAGATACTTTCATAAGCGTAGATGATACTTAAATCTACGTAGAAGAGATTTTAGTTACGTACACGTAGGAAATACTTTCATCTACCTAGGTGATAAGACATCTACGCACAATATGCTTTCATGTACGCAGATGATACGTCAATCTACGTGGAAGATACTTTCATATACGTAGAAGATACTTTCATCTACGTAGAAGATACTTTCATATGCGTAGATCATACTTAAATCTACGTAGACGATACTTTCATATACGTAGAAGATACTTTTATACCCGCAGATGATGCTTAAACCTACGTAAAAGATACTTCCGTATACGTAGAAGCGACTTTCATACACGTAGATGATGCTTAAACTTTATACGTGTGAAAGATACTTTCATGTTTGTAGATGCATAACATACTTTCTACATGTATGCATGATTATTATAATATATATTGAGGTACCATTATCATCTATGTAGATGTAAGTATTTGTAATGCAGATGTAAGTATCTTAAACGTAGATTTTCTATTAGGCTGTGAAAGTAATACGCTTCCATAGAATTGAGGTGAGTGCGGCGTTAAACAACTCACAAATGATAGACCTAACGGTAAGTGGTTCTACTGATATTAGCTTCTGCCCTGTGGAGGCCGTCGAAGAAGTTACAATTAGAGGTGATTATTGATACCTCTCATGGGTCAAACAGGAGTGATAATTTTTCCAGTTCATTAAAAAGAAATATTGCATCAAACGCATGTAATCGTAATGAACCCTCTAGTAATAATAAAAACAAAACCACACACACAAGAAAAGCCCTTTAAAAAGGCAACGTTGGAGGCAATTGAGTAAATTAAGAAATTTAGTGAGAGGAGAGTGAGATGATTTGGGGGTGAAGCTGATTCCAAGAGCATCACGATGACCATACCTCCGTCCATTAGAGACTTGATTCTATTAGAGATGGGTACTCGCATCACATTCATAAAAAATTAATTAGGTAACCCTAATCCCCCCTTCATATTTGCTATATCTTTCGGCTAAATCACCCTTTTTCGATCAAACACTATATGGCCTGGTCCGTGTGCCAACACGCATTATGTAGGAAAGCGCACGTAAAATTTCCAAATCATTACCATCGCAAACAGAACTGGGTGAGTGAGTTTTACGCCGCACTCAGCAATATTCCAGCTATATGGCGGCGGTCTGTATAAATAATCGAGTCTGGACCAGACAATCCAGGGATCAACAGCATGAACATCGATCTGCGCAATTGGGAACCGATGACATGTGTCAATCAAGTCAGCGAGCCTGACCACCCGATCCGGTTAGTCGCCTCTTACGACAAGCATGGGTTGCTGAAGATAGATTCTAACTCGGACCTTCACGGGTCAGAACAACTGTATTGAATGCTATGAGGCCCGGCTTCATACCATACTATGAACAGTTACATGATTTCAGTTTTATCACAGCGTGACTGCTTGATGTGGGAGGGAAACCCGAAGTAACACATGCCGTAGGTGTTACCTACTTGCAGAAATCAATAGCACGTGTCTGGTGGGCATGGGCAGATCCAGGAATTTTGAGAGAGGGGGGTGGGGTGGTGGTTTGAAGCCCCTGAATCCCCCCTCTGGATCCGCCAGTGCTGGTGTGGACAAACCAAGAAACTGGGCGTTTGGGGGATTGGAACTCATAATCAGAGGTTTCTTGGTAAGAGGAGGTAACTGAGGCTATCGGGTTCCTGGGCGACCTTGTCCAAAAGAAATTCGAGAAACTCATATAAAATGGACATGTAGGAGTTGGAGTGAATTTATGTGTGTCGCATCTGAAGTGCAAGTTACGTAGTCAACGGTTACACTTGTGTACTTGACATAAATTTGAATTATATTATCAAATATTTTTCGTTATCCCTAATCAGATAAATACTTCCATTGAAGATAAAATATGATTACTGAGTTTGTTTTACTGAAATCGAAGTAAACCCGTAACTTGTAGTGATTGAGTAAGTGAGTCAGTCAGTCAGTCAGGCAGGGAGTTTCGCTTTAAGTCACTGTTAGCAATATACGAACAATTATCACGGCGGGTGACACCAGAAATGGGCTCCATATGTATTGTACCAATGTGGGGAATCGAACCCGGGTCTTCGGAGTGGCGAGCGAACGATTTAACCACCAGGCTACCCCACCGCCATCTTTAACTTGTAAACATGATTGCAAAATAAACACGGTTTTATTATTTTCACCGACAGACAATACTATAAGGATCACCAAAACACTAATTACAATATGACACAAAACCTTTTTAATTCGATCATCATTTTTACAGTTGAATACAGTCTACTAAAATCTGAGTTATCGGGTTGTGAGCAAAGATTAATGTAATAATATTAATAACGGGGTTATTTAGAAATGAAATATACAACTTTATGGATGACAACTTCTTATTTATTGCACAGAGCGACGTTTCGATGTAGATTCTTACATCGTTATCAAGCTGAAAGTGAATACAACCAGATGTAGAGGAGTATATATACACAGTATGTATTGACAACAGCAGATTAACATTAACAACAACATGTAATTGAATAACAACTGGTACATAATTATGAGAGGCCAGTGGGAGACTAAGAACAACAAATGAGACTGGGAACGAAGCCAATAAACAAGGGGGATTAAGTTGTAATAACAAGCTGATTGGATGCTTATAGAGTCTATAGTTTGATTAGTTCTTCATAGGCCGATGATATGTAGTATCCTTGCCCATCAAACA
This sequence comes from Haliotis rubra, assembly GCF_003918875.1. NCBI lineage: Eukaryota > Metazoa > Mollusca > Gastropoda > Lepetellida > Haliotidae > Haliotis > Haliotis rubra. The sequence goes on along the minus strand of NW_025765006.1, from coordinate 289,509 downwards.
CTTGGGGTTATTTAGGATTTGTTTTGATGATTTCATCTTCATTAAGTCTGAAGAATTGGTTGATCAAAACCGTTTCACTGCTGATGACATTGTGTCATTGTCATCAATATGCCCGTTGCTATGGAAACGTGACGACACAGCACGTGCAATCAACACAATACAGAGGAGAATGAGGATAGAGAGAGCGACTGCCATGGCAATCATTGCTGCAGATATCTTCCCCGATATCGAACATTCTGAATACACCACGCCTTTGTCATCTGAAAGAAAAATAAGTTAATATTACTGTATTATAACAAAATTGGTCTTCAGCAAGCTGGGTATGGTATAACGGGCATAGGCTCATTGACTTGTGTTACCATGTTCCCTTCGATAGTATTTGTGTTTCTCATCTCCATCCCCAGCTACAAGAATGCGGGTAGGCAGACAAAATAATTATATAATTTTTACAAAATACATATCCCCCCCAAAAAAAACCCCCAAAACAACAACAACCAAACAAAAACAATAACAAATAAATTAAAGAAATTAAATATAAATAAATGTATATTTTAAATATTATTTTTTTACTAAACGTTTGTGTTAATGATATGTTAAAATGGAGAACAATTTAAGTCTTTTTTTTGGTACTAAATGAATGAATGAATGAATGAATGAATGAATGAATGAATGAATGAATGAATGAATGAATGAATGAATGAATGAATAAATAAATAAATTTTACTAAATGTTTGTGTTAATGAGATTTTAAAATGGAGATCCAGACCTTCACCTAGACCTACACCTAGACCTTCACCTTGATCTAAACCTAAAACTTCACCTAGACCCAGACCTTCACCTAGCCTTAGATCCAGACCTTCACCTAGACCCAGACCTTCACCTAGACTTAAACCTAGACCCAGACTTTCACCTAGCCTTAGACCCAGACCTTCACCTAGACTTAAACCTAGACCCAGACCTTCACCTAGCCTTAGATCCAGACCTTCACCTTGATCTAAACCTAGACCTTCATCTAGACCTAGACCCAGACCTTCACCTAGACTTAAACCTAGACCCAGACCCAGACCTATAGAACAGATACTGACCTAGTTTGGTAATGGAACGTGGGTCCCGGATGCTGATTATCCTCTCAACTATCGTCTCATCAGAGGATGCTCTTCTTCTCCGACCAAAGCCATTAGCACTTCCGGGAGGGCAGTTAACCTGTAAATACAGTGTACAGCAATATTTTCTAACAATTGCACACTGTAACAAGTGTGTGATAACATTTGCCTGTTTGCAAAACGGATTGTTTCTTGTTGCGTGCATGTGTGATGGAATCCCTAACCAAGAAACATTCTATATCGTATAACGGGAGGTAGGGAAGCACATGTGATACACGTGGTCTTACCTTACCTCAGGCAAGTGAGTTTGTTCAAAATTGCCACTGTTCACCCAGCAGAAAATGGGTACCCGGTTGGATAAAATCACGTGACTATAACCTAGCGCCTAACAGGCAGTTTGTGTTATCCGGGGTAATAATAATCAGGCTAGCTATTTTCGAAACGTTCGTAGCCCTACGAACTTCTTAAGCCCATTCTTAACACATTAGCTAAGAGTTAAGTTAAGAATTCTTAGGGCTACGAACGTTTCGAGAATAAGGGCCCAAATTGTGATTAAGCGCCGCGAGCAATCACTTGGTGTTCAGAGACAGCGCTATAGAAGATGACCTATTATCAAAGTGGTAAAGTAATGATCGTCGCTCGTCATGCTAGCACCTTCGTACGATTCTTCACAAAGGTTCTGGTGTCACCCGGGCCTTCCACAGCACACACACCCACCCCCTACTGGAATGTTGCTGATATAACTTTAAGCAGTAACCATTACAGTGCACGTTGTATAGTTATGTAAATAACACATGCTTGTCGGTATTGTACCTAATACTTTGATTTTCGTTTAAGGTGTAAGTGTGGTTTATGTTTGTTGGTTTGCTTGTTTGGTGTTAAACGCCGCAGTCAGTAATATTCGAGCTATATGACTGCCGTCTGTAATTAATCGAGTCTGGACCAAACAATCCAGTGATCAACATCATGAGCATGAGCAACAATATGGTTGTATTCTCGTCATAATGTGCTGCTTCATTTAGAACGTAGACCTTTAACAGTTGAAACATAATAACATGAAACACTTAAAACGTAATAAATTCACAAAAGTTTTATATCTCAGATTGTAATAATATATGTCTGTTTCAGGGGCGGTGGGGAGATGGGGTAGCTTCGTGGTTAAAGCGTTCGCTCGTCACGCCGAAGACCCGGGGTCGATTCCCCACATGCAGGGTACAATGTGAAGCCGAGTTTGGGTGTCTTCTGCCGCCTTTTCCTGGAATATTGCTAAAAGCGGCGTAAAACCCACTCACTCACTCTGACGCAAGGTAATCTCAATTCAGCTCGTTCAAAGGGACCAACACTTATATTCATTAAAAAGTAACAGGAAGTTGAAGTTTCATGGTCGAGAGACAGGGTCCGAGTTACCCTTTTTCTGTATGAGTGAGTGAATTTAGTTTTACACCGTTTTTAGCAATATTTCAGCAATATCACGGCGGGTGACACTGAAATGGGTTTCACACATTGTACCCATGTGGGGATTCGAACCCGGGTCTTCGGAGTGACGAGCGGATGTTTAAACCACTAGGCTACCCCACCGCCCCTTTGTCCTATATGATGTACACAATTGAGACAGTGTGGCTGTGAATCATCACTGGTGTGACAATCCATGACGATATTAATGCCATAAGCATTACACATGTACAATGAACATGTCTGTTAGACACACAAAAAATAAATGATTGAAATTTATCATGAACCCACCGGATCGCAATCGGCAGCATTAGCAGTCAAGCAAACTTTGACGACGAACTTGAACCCAACGTCTGTGTTCCCGTCAAAATGGAAGGCTCGAAGTTTTAGGGTTATCTCCCTTTTATCACTTCCGCCTGACCCGCGGCTGGCCTCTTCTACAGTGACGGGGAAGGCGTCGTTGTCCATGCAACTGCGATGGAAACATCAGTCATTAAAGTGGAAAATGAACCTCATTTGGTGGCTCTGTACAGAAATTCCGAGATATTTACTGTGCGAAAAAGATTTTACCGATGATAACAAAACAATCAGAAATACAAAAAAGAAACAATAAAAATAATATGAAAAATGGGTGAATACGGTGAGCAAGCGTGGCATGAGGTAGTGCACGCGGGTAACATGATCAACACGCACGCACGCACGCACGCGCACACACACGCACACTCACACGCATGCACGCACACCATGCACGCAGGAACACTCTTGCCTACCTTCCAGTGATGAGATTCAGAGTCTTGGTGCCGACAGTCAGTGTGTTATTGGCCTCTCCGGATATGATCAACATGGAGTCGTATTCTACACAACATGAAAAACATTATATCAGAGACTTATAAGTCAACCCCTCGTCATACAAGTGGAACAATGCAGCTATAAAACCCATAATAAACAACACAACGGCTTTCAGAAAATAAGCCAAACTTTTCTTGCATTTACGTATGACAAAAACTGTATTTACACCAAGCGTATCCGACAAATCGGCTCGTCGCGCACAACATTTAGATATGTCGTTCAAGATGCTATTCGTCCGTGGCGATCCGGGTTAGATTGGTCTTCAGCAATCCATGCTGAGGCGACAAACGGGATCGGGTGGTCAGGCTCGCTGACTTGGTTGACACATGTCATCGGTTCCCAATTGCGCAGATCGATGCTCATGATGTTGATCACTGGATTGTCTGGTCCAGATTCGATTATTTACAGACCGCCGCCATATGGCTGGAATACTGCTGAGTTCTGTGTAAAACTAAACTCACTCACTCACTCAGAAATCTTTATTATGAAAATATTTTCATTTGGGCAAAATGAGTTTCCACATTTCATGGTTTGTGAATGAAAATTTATTTTATATCTGTTGTGTTCACTTGTGTATCTTTGGATGTACACCCGTATACCCGTATTTCGGAAAATAGGGGTTTATAGAATATGAAATTAGGTCGGGATACTGTCTTACCCTAAGTGATTTGACTGTTTGACCGTTTTCTTGAGGTTGATAGTACATTAAACTTATTTTTCTTACACTGATGGAAATACTGGAACAGTGTAAACATTTTATCATGTGCAGCCATGCGCGACCTTGTACATATCACCTGACTCATCTGTGATATCTACCAGCAGATATGATTACCCGCTTTCCAATACGCATGACAGAGTACATCACTCTGAAAGCTTTACACGGACGGGGCATTTCGAAGACTTACACCACACTTCGGATATTATCTGCGTTATAGTGAAGGCTTTAAGTGTCCTGATATATCTGAATGCTTTTTCTGAAGTGGGACGGGGCTATATTGCAGTTTAAGCTGCACTGCGATGCACGGGTCGTGGGTTGAATCTCAAATTCACGCTGATCGCAATTACGTAAATGCGGTTTAAATTGGGTTTTGATATTGTGTTTTGAGTGAATGAGTGAGTGAGTGAGTTTGCCTTAACACCGCCTTAAATACCGAATTGACACGTTTACGCATTAAAGACTCACGAGCACAGTGTACCTGCCCGACTGTGTATGTGGCCAAACGACGTACAATGTTCCTGCTGTTGATCACTTGATTGTCTGGTCCTCGATTATTTACAGAGGCCGCCATATAGCTGGGATATTGCTAAGTGCGGCGTTAAACAACCAACCTACCAAAACAACGCACAACACGTGCGTATCAGAAAATCCAGTTTAGCGATAGCGAGTTTTGTGTTAATGTTGAAACAGAATTTAACTAATTCTGCTGTGCACAAGAGAAATGAGAAACCACATTAGCAATATGCTCCACAGGTGGATGGGTGTGGCCGTTCAAATGTCTCGGTCAAAACATTTCTTTTTGTCGTTGATTTCCACTCTTACCAGGTGATATGGCGAAGGTGAACAGCAGCTCGGCTCCGACATCGACAGGGGTGGTGGAGACAGCCTGACCCCCAGTCGAGAGGGCGAGGAACACGGGGCCCAGGTAATCCTGCCTTGTGATGGTGTTTAGAGGCGTTCTGGGGGAAACACGGTAGTAATGTGACCAGGTATCTCGTGTCGTTGTTACTTCTATACGTAACATACTCTGACGACAATGCTGAGGCTGAGGCAACAGCTTATAATAGACATGCAACAAGTGAGTGAGTGAGTGAGTTTAGTTTTACGCCGCACTCAGCAACATTCCAGCTATATGGCAGCGTCTGTAAATAATTGAGTCTGCACCAGACAATCCCGCAATCAACAGCAGGAGCATCGATCTAGGCAATTGGGAAACCGATGACATGTGTCAACCAAGTCAGCGAGCCCGACCACCCGATCCCGCCAGTCGCCTTTTACAAGCATGGGCTACTGAAGATCAATTCTTCGAGTTATCCGAGGTTCCATATGACAGAAAAACGAGTTTTTCCTTGAGACAAGTGTAAGTGAGTAAGTGAGTTTAGTTTTACCCCGCTTTTAGCAATATTCCATCAATATCACGGCGGGGAACACCAGAAATGGGCTTCACACATTATACCAATGTGGGGAATCGAACCCGGGTCTTTGGCGTGACGAGCGAACGCTTTAACCTCTAGGCTACCCTTAATCACAGAAGATGTATGTGGGAGGAAACCGTAGATTCAAGCCACCGCAAAATGAGTTTTCAATTAGGGATAAGCTTTCACTTCGAGGCAACCTTAATTTCGAGAATCCAAAGTTTTCCACCGGTATCGCGTCAAACAGACAAAGAACATCAGGTGAAGACTTACTGATATGCGACACGAAACATGCTTCATGTATGTTGTCATTCATACCTTCTAAACCTTCATGTTTGGAAAGTATAATTTAGCATTGTTTTGTAATATTTCAAAAGTTGTGATATATGTGGAATGTGGAAATATTAGAGAATGAATATTTATCTTTAGGATATTTTGTATTTAACGTCGCATATACTAATTTTCATGCTTGACGGGGGTCGGAGATTTGACCAGATAGACCGGTGATTGTTGGTTGCCATGCCAGCCAGTTACCCAGTCACAGTCTCTGGCCTCATGAGTGCATATTATCCCGCACATCCAACACAACCGACCCTGAATAATTTATATGTTGTTTAAAGGCTTTGAACGACATTTAGAAGTGATACAATATAAGGTCATGTTGTTTTGGATAATAAAATTGATTAATATTTGACTACTTATTTAATCAAAAACACGAATGCACTCACTCACGCGCGCACGCACGCATCCCCCCCCCGCCCACACACACACGCACACACGCACACACATGTACACGTACATTAATATCAACGACCACTCGTGGAAACAACGATACCAAATCAATTAAGTTGTTCTGCTCAAAAATGCAAATCAAACCCCGCCCGTCCTATTTTCAGCCAATCAGGGATAAACGTTCCACTACTGGGCGTGGTCTTTTTTGGGAGGAAACACTGCTCTAATGTGCAGCTCACTTCTAGTGCAAAAGATAAGCTTGAAAACAAGTGCTGTCATACAGAATTGTCTGATTCATCAATTTCAAATCAGACAGATTGTCTTCTTCAAAGCCAGAATCTGAGATTTTCAGCTAGCCAGTCGGGATAGCTTAAACAATATATTACTGGCCCGATTCACAATCAACTAGCATTTGACTAGCGGGCCAGTAGCTATTTCGAACGCTGCCAGGCACACGTGGAATCATATATACTAATCCCGATCGATAAGATTGTGGAAGTTAAAAGTCACGCAATTCTAAAGTGCAGATATTCCTGATTTCCTTGAACGCCAGCAAAACACACATCTACTATTACATCCCGCACGTGATTGGACAAGGTTCATACAAGTAACAATCCCACGAAACATCAGATACCTGAGCCGAAATGGCCGCTCCATTAAAAAGCTCACACGTGACTTCCGACTCATACCGGATGTTGAATCCTGCGCATGCCATATTGCGTTCACACTCGGAAGCACATGCCGCTCTGCCATTGCTGCCGATGTTCATGGTTCTGCTCGGTGGCTTGTTAAAACGTTTGCCCTCATATTGGACCAATGATGCACCTGGGAAAAAATGCACAAAGGATAAGCAAAATACTTTTGGTTCACAAGGGCTCGTTATACTTGCCGACTTCTGTGACATTCAGAATATTCTGACGGAGTTCAGACTGCGCTTTATGGAGAATTTTTTAATTTTGTCAAATCATCAAACAAACGTTTATTCTTCCTACTTTCATCTTTCGTTCTAACTTCGTGGAGGCGAAAGTGAGTGAGTTTAGTTTTACACCGCTTTTAGAAATATCCCAGTAATATCCTGGCGGAGGACACCAGAAATGGGCGTCACACATTGTACCTATGAGGAAATCGAACCCGGGTCTTCGACGTGACGCGCGAACGCGAAACCACTAGGCTACCCCGCCGCCCCAATTCGTGGAGGAAATAATATTGTAGCGAATACGTACGAACCAACGCAGCATTAATGAACAATGGTTACTCAACGGCAGTTTATAGAAGGTTCTTCTAAAAGCAAAATAACATATCTAGTGCCTCAAGAGCATGAATATTTATCCAGTCGGCCTAAACAATATACATTGTCCTTATGAATCAATACTTATTTGAATTATATGCGAAAAAAGACTTGAAATATGATGTAAAGTTCAAAGCCGACATAATTCTTCGTTCCTTTTTTTCATTTCCAGTAAATTATATACTTCAGTTCGAAGTGATTGATGTTGGGAGTACGAATATAATTCAGAGACGACGTCCGCCTCTGACAGTATTTTTCCTAATATGGATAAATATATTTGGTTAACTTTAGGTAATTTTTTCGGTTCAAAGGATTTTCAAAGCTTTTGATTTAGTAAAATGTTCTTTATAACCCTGTCCTCATTCATAAAACAATATATTGTCGGCTGCACTATTCAAACTATGTCATGAACTTGAATCGGAATATTGATGGTGCCAAGTAAGCGTATCCTGTTCCATTGGCGGTACTGAACAACTAGTATGTGAATGACTAATGCTTTTGTTGTATGCACCAGTTGCGGAGTGAGTGAGTGAGTATGGTTTTACGCCGCTTTTTAGCAATATTCCAGCAATATCACGGCGGAGGACACCAGAAATGGGCTTCACATATTGTACCCATGTGGGGGAATCGAACCCGGGCCTTCGTCGTGACGAGCGGACGCTTTAACCACTAGGCTACCCCACCGCCCCGCACCAGTTGCGGAATCCATGCTTGTCGTAAGAGGCGACTAACGGGATCGGGTGGTCAGGCTCGTTGACTTGGTTGACACATGTCATCGGTTCCCAATTGCGCAGATCGATACTCATGCTGTTGATCACTGGATTGTCTGGTCCAGACTCGATTATTTACAGACCGCCGCCATATAGCTGGAATATTGCTGAGTGCGGCGTAAAACTCACTCACTCACTATGCGGAATGTGCGAGTTTACTTTTATGCCACTTTTAGCAATATTTCAGCGTCAGAAAAGGGCTACACACATTGTACCCATGTGGGAATCGAATCCGGATCCTCGAACAACCGAACACTTTAACCACTAGGCTACCTGACCGCCCCTATTCTATCCTGAAACACCTGAGCCCAAAACGATGACACACTTACATGTTGCTGAGTGCGGCGTTAAACAATTAATAAACAAACAAGGTACATTTACATGTCGTAAGTCTAGACCTCGCAGAGCTGAAAGGGATCGTCATGGTGTCCCGATACCTCTCCAGACACACGTAGGAATCGTCCAGTGACGGCGTTGTCGCAGGGGATGGGGAGGGTTACTCCAGGAGTAGTGACGCTTCCTGGATAGTAATGGCACCTTTGGGAAAGTGCCGAGGGGTTTGTGGAGGGGTTCATCTCGTACACATTAACCGAGAAGTCGCGAAGTCTCCCAGCTGAAAGTATAGCAATTAATTTAATGTACATGTGGTTTTGTTTTGCTTGTATTTTATTTGTTGTATGACGGCTGTCTATAAATAATCAAGTGTGGACCAGACAAACCAGTGATCAACAGCATGACCATTGATCTAAAGAATAAGTGAGTATGGTTTTACGCCGCTCTTAGCAATATCACGACTGAGGACGCAAGAAATGGGTTTCACACATTGGGACCATGAAGGGAATCAAACCTGGGACGAGCAATTTTTCGGCAATATGGCGGCAGTCTGTAAATACTCTGGTCAGAACCAGACAATCCAATGATTAACATCATGAGCATTGATTTACGCAAATGGGATACGATGACATGTGTCAACCAAGTCAGTAGGGCTGGCTAAAATGATCGATAATTGGAAATATTGTAGGTAGGAAATATTATTAATGAATTAATCGATATGCAAACTGTCATCGAAAATATGATACATTAGGTTTTGTGACAGAATTTTTTTGTCTCCCAATATAAAGATTTTGGAGGTTATTCAAGGTCTGCTTCTGAAATTTGTTCAGGACGCTCTTTTCTCTAAGACATTTGGCGCATTTTTGATCAAAGTTACGTCTTCGACATTTAGTTAACGATCATCGATCGCTATGATCTATATCGATAGCTAGCCCAAGTAGTCAGCGAGCCTGACCACCCGATCCCTTTAATCGCCTCTTGAAAGTAAGTCAATGATGCTACCAGGCGTACGTAAATAATGACGTGAACGACATAGATATAATTTGACACGGAATCACCACATCTTAATTTTTATGCAGGATTATATCGTTACATCCTTCAGGGATCCTCTCCATAAAACATAAGTAGTATTACGCCATTCGTAAGCCCATGATAAAAAAGTATAGCCTTACGAATGTTCGTAACGTTACGAACGCTTTGTGGATCGGGACCCTGAGACTTAATTTTCTATCATACTCACGACAGCAGTCCCCTCTACTCGTGACCTTGACCTTCGTCACCATGACCATGCCTTGCAAATCGACTTGCCACCAGGGGTCTTTTTCATCAAGGGCAAGGCAACTTCCGCTGCTCCACGATGTCGAATCTGGACGTCCATCATTTACCAAACTACCTGCACTGGCTCCTCCACTCGAAGCGTTTGATGGCTTGTTTTCAGCTAAGTAAATCTCTGGGGAACAAACAAAATGGACAGGAAATTCCAAGAGATGCTATGTAGCTGAAATACATTTCACCATAGAAATACCCCTTATAAGGAGAGAGAGTTCCTGGAGATGACGTTTGGCTGACAGCCATGGAAGTTCTCTGACCATGAACATACTCCTTATAAGGAAGGGATATTCCTGGAGATGCTATTTGGCTGACAACCATGAAAGTTCTCGGACCATGAAAATACTCCTTATAAGGAGGGGATATTCCTGGAGATACTATTTTCCTGACAACATGAAAGTTCTCGGACAATGAAAATACCGCTCATAAGGAGAGGCTATTCCTGGAGATGATATTTCCCTGACAACCAGGAAGGTTCTCGGACCATACAGATTAGGGGTGAGTATCCAGCCCCTCCAACGGTAATGACATAAAACGTCAATGCCAGTGACGTCTTCTTTACCTACGAAATATTTTTCACCAGACGTCAAAGGCAAAATAGTGGCATTTATATGAATGGATCACTGAAATTCAGCAAAGACGTCATATGGCACTATAAGTCATGACTGCTTTGTGTTTGGCGTCAATACTTTAATGATAATTCGAACTAAAACGATCGTTGACAATACCATGTATTCGGACCACTTTCTATTGTTTGTTTGCTTGTTTGTGATTTAACGTTGCCTTCAGCAATATTAAAGCTATATGGCAGTGGTCTCTACATAATCAATCTGGACCAGACAATCCAGTTATCAACATCATGAGCATCGATCTACGCAACTGGGAGACGATGACGTTGACCATTTTCTAACCTTGCATTGGTTATTCGCTGCTCCTGCCAAAGGAGTCATGCTAATTTGCACTTTGAGGGAGTTTTGGAAACCGCGGTGGCAAAGTGGGTCTGATCGTGTTCTATACACAAAGAACTTAGTTAAGCACCCCCTGGCATATCTCACGATTGCATGAACCCTGATCGTCACCCTTTGGAGCATATCTGGGACAGGATTGGCCTGACAGGGGGTATGAGGAGGAGTGTGCTGGCTGTCATACAGTCACATGGAGGTTACACCCGGTATTGACCTTGAATGATGTAAGACACGCAAAATGACGTTTTGAATGTTCATATTCACCAATAAATTCAACATTAAACATTCCAGGTACTTACTTGTACAGACATGGTTTTGTATGAAAATAGATGTGTTTTTGTTTGTTTTTTAAATGAGCAATTATTATCATAAAATCAACATGGATTCCAATAATTTTGTCATTTTTATGCGTCAATGGATCATACGGGTTTAAAAACCACGAGAAGTTTTATGTACGTGTTGAAAACCTACCATTGCAAAAATACATGGGGCGCTTAATTAAGTTACAGCACGTAAGCGATTTCCAAGGATGTAGACGTACCTGCTTCAGCATTGTAAATATGGAACACAATCACACATTAACCCGTGAACACTCTGGATGCCATTTCACTCTGGGCTTCTTCTCTTGGTCAAGGAAAGTATTTGGCACAGCGAGCACCTGCTGTAACCTGGATGCGCCTTCTGAAACGCGTCATTCCTTTACTCCAGTTTACTAACCACCCACGTTCCACTATATCTATTTAATTTACACTTGCAATAAGACCCATTGGTCAATAATGCAATCTAACTATCGGCTTGCTATGTACAACTATCAACTATCGGGCTTGGCAACACACAATCATTTACTGTTTATATAAAAATTATGTAAAAAAAGGTGCTGCCAGTTTGGTAGAATATCCATCATATCGATGTCATTGTTGCTTCTGAATGATCTTTGTATATGATTTCACTCATGTTCTCTGTTTAAAGCAGATGATCGAACATGATGAATGGAAATAGAAAAGCACGTTAAAAATGCTGTTTGTAGTTACATGCACCTGTATGGCGCCGGACTTCAACCAGTCGACTAAAAACCATTAATCGAAACTTCAGGTTATTATTTACTTGTAGTCTTTCGAGATATTTGAAGTATATTTTCAAAAAGGGAGAAATTCCGATTTCTTTGCAGTTCTAAATACGTCACAGTCATTGAATAAGCTGTCTCTGATGTCTGGCGCAATTGATTCCATTGTACCAAACTGAACGAGAAACCGTTTTGGTGGATATTCAGGAATAAGATAACTTCTAAGGTTTTTGCGGTGAAGTGGTTGTAACGGTGAAGTGGTTGTATCCGGCTATCATCTTCGTACGATATGTAATTTCCAAACGCTTCAATAACCAGTCAACGATTTCCAAACCCACCTGATTTCAGCCTTGGAAACTATACAATATATATACTCATGCCAATAATGGTTGTCACCCCTTCAATTTTTTTTATTGGAGAGGGTGTGTGGGGTGGGTGTGTGTGTGGGGTTGGGGTGGGCATGGGGGTGACAACCATTATTAGCATGAGTATATATGAAAAACAATCATCACCAGTTTAGCATGGAAACACATTTTGATGCAGGAACCATTCCATAATCTTTCCACAGAGTCTTTGTTATGGAAAATAAACTGGTATCAAGGTATGTATTATTACTGACGGGGTGTTAACACTGTGTGAAATGAAGGGCGTTTTACGAGGTGACAACGCCAAGTTCGTTTCTGGACGAATTCAACAATACAATGCCCATTGTATATTATGTATCATGTACAGAATAAAAAAATGTAAAATGATCTTGAAAAATAATCAGTTTTGATACCTCTTGTCTTATATGCCTGTTTGTGATAATTTCATAACGCCTTAATCAATAATACAATTGTCAGCAAAAAGGTATATATTTTCACAAATCAATGATTTATTCATAGCCAATGGGGTCATGGGTCAAAAGTAGTTCGTATGCAAAATAGCCAAATCTTAATGAGGTCAGGTCTGCTGTCTTGTCCCTGGTTTTCATTGGCTGACAATGTGCGATATTTTGATTGAATGTTGATGCATAAGGAAAGGGTAACGTTTTGTTCACTTGCTGTTTTTCTCCCAACCTGGCAAGGTGGCTAAAAGGTCATGGCAGGAGGATTTTGAATTGGTGAAATACAGGTTAGATACACATATTGTTTTATTTGCACATTTGTTTCAAAGTATAGGTCACATGTCACATGTAATCAATAATTTAGATTAACAATTGCATGTTTATAACACCTCCAAGAGAATATATGTATGTAAAGATGATAAGATCAGTGTCTATTCTGCTATGAACATACATGTATATTGGTCTACAGTCTTTCCTTATGTTCAATGTTAAATTTGGACTTTATCCAAAGCAAGCAATGCACTACTAGGTTAGATATACTTGGTTTTACAAACACTCTTAAAAAATATTGGGGACCCTGAACTTTCAGTTTGGATAGGAAGTATAAGCGTTAACAAACCTTTCAAAGACTGACATCTTGTGAACCCACCACCATTTCTCTTTATCACCACCCCTAAACACAACGTACAGGATGCACGTGCACAACGCAGAAGCCCAATACACGTGCATGGGGTGTCATTCTTGATTTTGACGGTTTTCAAGAAGGTCGATAAATCACTGTAGACCATTGTTAACACATTTGTTAGTGTTTGTTTCTAGACTTACTTTTTGTTTGAATTTGCAATGCGGAGTCTGCAACGTGATGAACGTTTACGTGCAATTGGCATGTTGCATACAGGCACTACCCAACGTGAAGTGGCAAATACTTTCAATGTTTCGAAGTCAGTCATTAGCAAACTTTGGAACAGATATCAGCAAACCAAAAATGTTGACGATCGACCCCGTTCAGGCCATCCGAAAATGTTGACGATACCAATCCACATACACAACCTGTATATATTAGTAAAATGTTTCAGGAAGTCACTGGCTTTCCCAGGTCCTCTCTATGCTACGAAACAGGTCCATCCAGTATTCAGAACTGATCCTGGAGTCCAGAATGAATGACTTCGCCTGCAAGAAAGGACTGGAAGCACTGCCTCCACCACGGATCCTACACACACATCTTCCTCTGCGCATGCTCCCCAAACAGATCGTGGAAAAGAAAATCAAATGTGTCCAGATTCTGCGCAATCCGAAGGATGTCTGTGTGTCGTTCTTCAACCACGCAAAGAGGGTTGCACCTCCTGATACATACCAAGGGGACTTTCAAGAATTTCTTCACCGACCAAAGTTAGTGGATGATGGGTTTCAGCTCTATAAAATTGTTCCTGTATTTCATTTTTTTCTGCTGTTCTGTATCTAAACTAGTGTCCAAAAGAAACGATACCACATGTTTCAAAGATCACCAAATTAAAACAAAACAACATAGACATTTCAAATTGATATCTTTCATTAGATAAATGATTGTACGGCATGTGTACAAAAAGTCATGGCAATCAAAGATTTACAATCATTAACACAGGGCTTTAAACGAAGTGTGGTGCCCAAAATTGAAATTTCATTTTAGCACAGTGGAGGAGGCAAGTGAGGGTAGTCTCTGAAAACAGTCTTAACGCCACTTTAGTACCGGGTATGCCCACCAGCAGCTGCGATACATGCCATGACACGCCTCCGAGCTGATGACGTCAAACGTCGGATGACGTTAGGGGTGATTCGGTGCCACTCATCCTGGAGACAATGTTCCAATTGTTGGAGGTTGGCTGGGGGCGCAGGGCGTTTTCTGATTTTCCGATTGAGGTGATCCGACATGTGCTCAATGGGATTCAAATCCGGTGAACACGCTGGCCATGGCAAAACCTGTATGTTGGCGTTGGCAAGGAAGTTCTGGGTCAATCTTGCCGTATGAGGCCTAGCGTTATCGTGCTGGAACACGATTCCTCCTGGATGCTGTTGGGCGAATGGCTGCACGACTGGTCGTAAAACCTCATCCTGGTAACGCTGTGCATTCAGGTTCCCCCGAATAATGATGAGCCTCGTTTTCACATCACCGCAGATACCTCCCCACACCATTATATCCCCGCCTCCAAATGCATGGACTTGCTGGATGCAGTTCGGCGCCAAACGTTCACGAACTCTTCGGTATACTCGCTGCCGACCATCGTTCTTGTAAAGGCAAAACCGGCTTTCGTCCGAAAACAAGACACGTGCCCAGTTTCGACGTTGCCACCGCCGAACACGCCTGGTCCATATCAATCGGTTGACTCTGTTTTGACGTGTCAGGTAGACTCCGCGGTAGGGGCGATGTGCTAGGATACCATGTGCCTGCAGTCTCCTGTAGACGGTTTGTCGACTGATCCGGTGTCCCAGTCCCGTCGCCGCCGTTAACGTCGCAGGAACGAAGCGGTTACGTAGGTGAAGTAACCGGATGTGGTTGTCTTGAATAGGCGTGGTCACCCGGGGTCTCCCGCTTCTCGGCCTGTCTGTTGATCGGGCTGTTTGACGCAACCGTCGCATTAACCTGGTAACGGTT
Organism: Haliotis rubra; assembly: GCF_003918875.1. NCBI lineage: Eukaryota > Metazoa > Mollusca > Gastropoda > Lepetellida > Haliotidae > Haliotis > Haliotis rubra. The sequence goes on along the minus strand of NW_025765006.1, from coordinate 274,037 downwards.
ATGCGCGCGCATCCAAACGTTCTTGCTACAGCGGCGTGTGATGCTCCCTGTCGGACCATTCCAACGGCTCTTTCTCTCTCGATCGCTGTTAAACGTGCCATTTCTTTTGTGTGCTTTTTACTGCTGTGGGCACAACGTGTCGGACCAGCGGTTTTATACAATTCATCTGCACGTGCATTTCGTGCTACACAACTTAACGTCATTTTGATTATTCGTGCTATTGCTTCTTAAGTGAATAAATGTTACCGGTTTTTTCGATCGAATACATTTGGTTAGGAACGTGGGATACACAGAAATATGTTTTTTCTCCAAAAAGTATCATTAATTTAAAAATATTGAAACAAATATTTGGTATCGTTTCTTTTGGACATGAGTTTAGTTGTATGTTTTAAGGCTACAGACATGCCAAATGCTCGCTAAACAAATATCTTAGGTGAAGGAATTTTCATCATACAGTGGTTATCCGCGAAGATTCGATATGAGTGAGTGAGTATGGTTTTACTCCGGTTTTAGCAATAATCCAGTAATCTCACGGTGGTGGACACCAGAAATGGGCTTCACACATTGTACCCATGTGGGGAATTGAACCCGGGTCTTCAACGTGACGAGCGAACGCCCTAACCACGAGGCTATCCCACTGCCCCAGATTCGATATGTCGTCAGTAACCTTCTCTTGACGACAGAGGCGACAAACGAGATCCGTCGGTGACGCTCGCGAACGGTGACTTGGTTGATCCAGGTTATCCCAGGTACACTGATGATGTGATGTCAGTCACTTGATAGTCGGGTCCAGACTTAATAATTTACACACAGCTGTCATAGCTATAATATTGTTGTGTTCCAGAACTAACAAAAGAGTGTCCTTCCTACAGCTTGTTACCATGGGGAATACTGATGAACAGCGCTATTGTTCTATTGTAAATGTTTCCAGTGCCATATGGGAGGTACGATGACTATTTGTTAAGCTGGAAGGCTGACGTGTCCAGGTTCCCAGACCTCCCACTTCTTTGTTTATTCTATGAGGACATGACAGTGGTTAGTATCTGTAGTAAATAAATTATTTCCACATAAATCGGTCGATTTCTCTACTTGACAGAATATATCGTTCATCGTTTCAAGACCCGTGAAGATCCGGGTTAGAATTGGTCTTCAGCAACCCTTGCTTGTTGTAAAAGGCGACTAACGGGATCGGGTGGTCAGGCTCACTGACTTGGTTGACACATATCATGTCAACCCAAATGTATAAATCGGTGCTCATGGTGTTGATCACTGGATTGTCTGGTCCAGACTCGATTATTTACAGACCACCGTCATATAGTTGGAATATTGCTGAGTGCAGTGTTTAACACCAAACCAACCAACCAAATCATCGCTTCCAGATAATACATCCCTGTTTTGTGTGAAAACAGCTTAAAAGAATGTGCAGAAGCAGACAACACATTTGAGGACATGTCATGTGTTAGCCCTTCAGTGTATAATCTAGACAAAGAGTTTTGTTCCCAAAGGATTAATGTTATTTATAAAGGCAGAACGAATGTTTACTGTACCGCATCTAGAAGTTTCGCCAAACACCAAATACACTGACGTACAAAAGAAAGTACACACCTGGTGTTTTTGGATTATTTGAAAAGTGTTGTGAATTTGACTGGCAACTTCGCTATTGGGCACGATATCTGTGGTGTTTTGGCAACATATTAGGAAAGTCTGTGACATATATCACTGTAAAAACACTTTTCAAAACTTTTACGTAGCTTTTATGAAAGTAATCCAAAAGCACCGAATGTGTCCTTTCTTTTGTACGTCAGATTAGTAATATTTCAGATAAATCTCGCTTAATTTAAAATAAGTAGTTCTGATGATGCATTTTAAAAACATTATTGTCGGCTCCCTTTTAAAAGGTATGACCGGAACAATGAAGACATCGTAAATGTTTATATTCGTCTGTTTTATTCCCAGCATCCCTTAAAGTGCGTGAAGGAACTTCGTTCGTTTCTGGGGCTTAACATCACAGACGCATTCTGCGAGGCTGTGGTCGAGGCCTGTTCTTTTGATAAGTTGAGGATGAAAGAAAGAACGGGCATGAAAGATGGTGCTGTCGTGAACATCTGGAAGGAAGGTTCTGGAGGGACATTCTATAGAAAAGGTATGAATGACGTGAACATATTGTCCTATTTTGAAGCCAGTAAGGCGCCAAGGGCAGCGAAATATGAACACAGAAGCTTAGGCTCCTCCTTAGATGTAGTAAAGTGTGGGAAGGGCCACACACCACTAAACATTCTATTGATTAGCAAGAGCTATGTACAAACTGCCTGGCACACGAAGGGATGTGCTTGAACACAGGCTTTGCATTCAAACGCGAACGTTATCAAACCTCACTAAAGATGAAACTTGAGTGATCGTTGACACACTTCAAACGTATATTCTCGTTGTGGACACTCGTCATATATTTACGTGTACAAAATGTCTTGATGTTTATGGAAAGTTACCAAATGGTAAAAACAGAGCAAAAGTGTAAATCAATATTCACTAATTCCTCTTTCCAGTGGAGCCCTTATATTATGCAATGTTTGGAGGCCCTCACTATGATTTAGTTTTGATCTCTTGTGTGTCCTTACCATGTGTCTTGTCGTCAACTGGCAAAAACAACCTTCATTGAATATGATATTTTTCTGCTAACGAAAAAGGATTTCATTGTATGGTTCCTACTGAACAATAGCAGTTGTTTACTAATCACTTTCAAATAATGCTGATATCAGTGTATCCCGTCACAAAATGGGACCATGCTTCACGTCACCAACACTCTGAACTAGAGACACCAAGGACAGTAGATGGTAAGGTATTGCTCGACACAATGTGGTAGCTGAATACATAACATCAGTGCCAAAGAATACAACAGTTTTGATTACATTTGATGTAAAGGGAAAAGAGCTGTGAAATCATATGAATGGACCGTTGAAAATCCGTGATTGTGTTCACCCAAAACTATCCCTCTTGTCATATATTCTTATGTAACGGTTCAATGGGGGTAAAACGAGAAAAATATATTTTATTTCAGTAGCATGTCTGTTCTTTGGACCACTCTCACTTTTACCCTGTTAATTACAGTTTTTACCAATAAAAAGAAATTACTTGACAACATGAAGTTGAAACAATGAACAAGGATTTATTACACATAAATTTATCACAGTCAATAATGTCAAATATTATTTAAATCAGAACAAACTTCTGATTAAGTAAGTACTGTCTCAGGCAAAGCTTGGATATATTATACTTACATAATATTGTGGTGTTCTCGGTAGATACCGGTGAAAATATATATGGAAAATCTGCGACTCGCATCCACCACAATCAGTCTAGAACTGTCAACTGTCAACTGACAACTGACCAGAACTACGTCACAATCCTCATGACGTAATTTGTTTACAATCAACAAGCAAAACATATTAATATATTATTGGTGCAGAATAATAAATGTAGAGCGTCACAGGACTCATTATAATTGTGGAAATGTCTTTTGATGCTTAAAATACAGAATTTGCAAAAGAAATTTTGTCAACGAACTGTGTACACATAAACTCATGACGTCATCATCAAATATGGCCGCCTCCATGGATAACATTGCCGAAGCAATAGCTCTGACGAAACGACAGTTAAATATAAGTTCTATCAGGTAAAAAGGATATGGATTACAATGTACACAACATCGAGTAGTTTTTTAATGTTATTCAAACGGTATTACGTCTCACAATCCAAAGACTGAGGATAAATGCAATGAAACTCACTGCCTATATACCGACGGGGAAAACTCGTCGAATGGAAACACACCGGAATTAACCCGAGGCCAAATGCGAGAAAAGATAATTAGGGCTGTATATTACAATATCCCCCCTTTTACAATTAAATCGTCCCCGATTTAACACATTACTTTGTAAACCTTATTGCATGTCGAAACTTACATATATACATGTTAAGATAACCATTTTTATCTTATAGAATGATACAGTTCTTTTTATTAAGGACAATCATAATATACTTACATAGTAAGTGTTACAAGAACAATCCATAGAGAATCACACACAATATATACACAATTTCATGATAATTACATACTTACGACACATCCAAGAAAGAGTCCAAGACCAATTCAAAGAATTACAATGCATATATAGTAGTGTTCAATGTCACATCTCAGAGTTCTTTGCTTGGGCTTGCAGAGAATTAATGTACGCATCTGCCTGTCTCCTTAATGTGAGCTGCTCCATAAACCTCCTATCTTCCATAAGATGAAGAACTGACATGGCTTCCCTGCCAGCCCGGATAAACTCGTCGAGAGCTGGCCTGGATAATGGTATTTCCGACATCGTCGGCCAAGCTGGAGTTGCTTTGTGGAGGCGCCGGGTCAACTGCTCCACTTCCATCCTGAGGGGCCTGTACCTCCAGGGCCTGACGGTCATAAGCGAGCTCCCAAGATGACTCCGCTGGCATCTTCATCTCAGGCTGGGCCTGGCTGGCAACAAGTGATTGCTTTATCTCAGGCTGGGCCTGGCTGGCAACAAGTGATTGATTCATCTCAGGCTCTGCCTGGTGGTTACTCTCTGCTAGGGCAAGACGAGTGTTCCGGGACCGCTGCCGCTCCTTCTTTGGCTTGAACACCAGGTTTCCAGGGTCGATAAAGAGACCGGTTCTCGGCCACCTTGATCCTCGCCCTTCGGCAGATGACCATTGGGTTGCTGGGATTCCCCTTTCTTCCAGCGTGGGTAGCCGTGTAGTGCCTGGTGAGATCTCCAAATCTGTTATAGATCGCTTGGCACCGATCAACAGGACAAAATAATGTCGTCAGCTTCTTCAGGTGACGCATGGTCCAATGCCGATCAAATGCATGCAGGTTGGTGAACATTTGCTTGTCCGGACATGCTGGACACTCCATCCCCGGCACGAACGTCACGACCTTGATGGATGGGCTAGCTGACACTTCTGGTTGTGGATTCTCCTCCTCTCCGAGGGACATGTTCTCATCAAACAACTCCAGGACAGATGGGGAAGACCTTATAATAAGAGTAACAATTATAATTAGCAAATTGTCAACCAGAGTGAAGAAATGTATTTCTGATGTGCAAAGAATTTACAATTATTTTATTTTATTTTATTATTTTTAAATTTTTGTAGTGCAGGTACAAGAGAGTTCAATTTCAATGTTATTCCCACAATAACATATCCTACTAATCCTACTGGTAATTAAGTTGATCCGACATCTACTCTCAGTAGGATTTATAACTCAGTCATTCTAAATGTTTAGGCCCTTAGAAATACTGATGGAAAGCGTCCAACACGCCTAAATTTTAAATCCGTACAGATTGGTAAGTCCTAATGCTCTAGACTTTAGTCTACTTCATCAGTCCGTTCTCTGCATCCCTAAGTACCTATACTGATAATTTTGATATTTTTGTTTTAGTGAGATGATTTTAACTCTCATCTCTGATTGTTTCAGGAATACATGGATGATGTCTCAAAGCCTATTGCTTGGAAGTCCACCATTTAGGTGGATCACTCCCCAAATATGGTAACAACCGGTCAATATGCACAACCTTTGGTGTTTTATTAGGTCCATTCTGGATACGGTAGGTTATGTCATCAATTTGTTTGGTGACAACCCAACCCTTTGACCATTTGGGGATAAGTTTGTAACTGAGGTTAGTGGCTCTGTGGGGGTTAAACAACCACACTGGTTGCCCTACTTTGAGTCTGGACTCTTTGCTCCCCAAGTCGTAACGTCTTTTCCGCACTTCCGAAGAACGTTTGAGACTTCTTCTGGCAGTCTCAAAAAAGCTTTTGTGAACTGTTGTTTGATCTCGTCCATATATTCTTCTCTAGTAATGGGATTCTCGTTAGGATCACCAGTTACTAGGTGAAATGGCATTCGCACCTCTGAACCAAATACTAATTTATTTGGCGTGCAGCCCGTTGATTCATGCTTGGAACTTCTATAAGCTGCCATCACAAAGGGGAGATGTGTGTCCCAAGACCTTGGTCTCCCTTCTGTATATATATACTTAGCATTGCTGCTAGCGTGTGCGGTTAAAACGCTCGACCTGACCGTTAGCCTGAGGTCGGAGAGAGGTTGTTCTGGTTTTACCACACCCAGCAATTTACATAGCTCTTGGAAAAGTGTAGCTTCATATTGTCTACCCTGATCACTATGTAACATTTTGGGGTACCAAAACGGCATATCCACTCTTCCACCACTTTCTTAGCCACTGTTTTAGCCTCGATATTTGGTATTGCATAGGCCTCTGTCCATTTAGTGAAAGAATCTGTGACCACCAGAACATATTTATTTCCAGCAGTGGTTCTTTCAGGGGACCCATGATATCCGTTGTCAATCTCTCATGGGTGAGCCTGTTATATACTCCTTCATGGGTGCTTTCTGCTTTTTAGGTGTTTTCCTGGCTACACATTTGTCACAGTGTAGACAGTGGTCTCTGACATCTGCCTTCATTCCAACCCAGTAGAATGACTGTTCGAGCTTTATGAATGTCTTGGAAACACCAAGGTGACCTCCCAAAGGTGAATCATGACAGCCTTCGAGGATGAATCTTCTCTTAACAGCTGGTACAACAATCTGCCAGCGCCATTCCTTGCCATCATTACTTTCCCATCTACGATGAAGAATTCCTTGTCGCATAGACAAGCGATCAAACTGACCCCATAATGCCTTGCAAGCATTAGAGTATCCTGAAACCGTTTCCCATTTCGGACGTTTATTCTGCTCTCTAGCCTTAAACATAAGACTGATATTGGGATCTTGCATTTGCATGTCTTTTAACTCTTCCTTTCTGAAGGTTATATCATTTTGTTTTGCAGATTGGGATCTGGTGATGGCAGAACAAACAGCACTTGTCTCAGCAACACTGCATGGTCCTTCCTCTCTATGACACTGCGGACAAGGGGTACAAGGTCGACGACTTAGAGCGTCAGCATTCCAGTGAACTCGGGCCGGGTCTATGAACTTCTGTCAAGTCATAGTTACCTAACTCCTGCAACCATCGAGCCATTTGATTGACTGGCCTCTTGATGCGCTTAGCCCAAGCGACTGCAGAATTGTCAGTTCTGATGGTGACAGGCCTACCAAAGACATATGGATGCCAATGACGACAAGCTGCAACTACTGCCAACAGCTCACGGCGAGTGACACAGTAATTCTTTTCAGCTGGAGTGAAACATTTACTGTAGTAACCCAGTACCACCTCTCTCTGCCATTTTGATTCTGTGACAGGACAGCTCCAAGACCATCACCAGATGCATCACTGTCGATGGTGATTTCACCCTCTCGTGTGGGAAAACCAAGGACAGGGGCTGAGGTGAGAGCGTCTTTCAACTGTATGAAAGCTCTGTCAGTTTCCTCAGTCCATTGGAACTCAACCGACGGACTGGAAAGTTTTGTCAGTGGTCTCGCGGTTTTCGAAAAATCTTTGATGAATTTTCTATAATAGTTGGCTAGTCCCAGAAGTTGTTGGATCTGTTTTCTAGATTTGGGAGTTGGCCAGGATCTGACGGTTTCAATTTTCTCTGGCTGGGTGTGTACACCGTCAGCCGAAATGACATGACCCAGAAAGTCCACTCTCTCCTTGAAGAGATGGCACTTCTTCGGCTTTAATTTAAGGCCTGCTAAAGATAGGCGATCCAAGACTGTTTTCAGGCGGATCATTACTTGATCAAAATCACGCCCAAACACTATTATGTCATCCAGGAAACAGAGACATTCGTTCCACTGGAGACCTCTGAGAATCATCTCCATGAGCCTTTCGAACGTGGAAGGAGCGTTGCAGAGACCAAATGGCATAACATTCCATTCGAACAAGCCGAAACGTGTTGTAAAAGCTGTTTTCTCACGATCACGTGGATCCATCTCGACTTGCCAGTAGCCGGCTTGTAAATCCATGGTACTGTACATCCTTGCACCCCCCTAGGCTATCGATACAGTCATCGATACGAGGCAAAGGATATGAGTCCTTTCTAGTGCACTCGTTTAAAACACGAAAATCGCAACAGTATCTCCAACGACCATCCTTGCGCTGAACAAGAACTGTTGGGGAAGCCCAGGGACTACTGGATGGTTGTATGACACCTTGCTCCAACATTCGATTGACTTCTTTCTCCTCCGCCTCTTGCTTTAGCAAGGGTCTGACAACGAGGGGGCTTGCTTGACTGGTCTCGCATCACCCGTGTCAATGCGGTGTTTAACTAAGTTGGTACATCCAAGATCATCATCGTTCTTAGCAAAACTATCTCTATAATTGTATGGGAAATCTCGAAGCTTTTCTTGTTGGCTTGCGTCCAAATTAACCTTGCTTTGGTCAAACAAATCTGCTAAATGATCAGGTACCTTAGCATTGTTAACTCTGACACGTGAGACTCTCTTAGCCAGTTTATTTGAAACTAAGTTTACATTCTCACACTGTCCCAGGATTCTACCTTTAGCTAGGATATATTCTTTGTCTAGAACATTGATCACTTTGACTGTAGCCACTTTTACTTTGATTAGTAACTACTGAATTGCCCATAACTAACCCATGTGCACATAACATGTCTTTGCAGGGTTCTATGAGGATAGAGGACTGATCTCTCTCTGACTCTCAGGCAAGCTAACTTGGACATAGGATACAGACTGGGGTGGCAATGGGACATCATCAGCAACCATGACAGTGGTCTCTGTGCCAACCATTGGCAACCATCTGCCACGCAACTGGATCCTCGACCCAGCGATGTCGATCACACCCTCAAGTCTTTCTAACACATCTATTCCAATAATGCCATCGCACTCATGAGAGTTATCTACCTCTGCAATGATGAACTCTTCCTTACTAGGGCTTAAATCATCTCCCAGAAAGACAGATGCTTGAAAATTCCAAAAGCCTGGAACAAACTTCCATTCACAGCCTCACGCATCATGTCAATAGGATTAATAGCTATAGAGGAGGACAAGCGCTTGCTTGCAGCATGAGACAACATAGGCACTTGGCTACCAGTGTCAACAAGTAAGGTGAAATAAGTATGACCTATCCTTAAATTAACAAATTGGCCCTTATCACCTATTTTAAAGCAAGCTTGGAAATCTGCTTTAACAGCAACTGGGTCAGGTGGATTGTGTAGAGGATTATCGGGAATTGCCTCCCCTTTACTGGAAACCACACTAATCCCACTTTCCACCTGACCACTGGATTTAGCTGATTTAGGCTTTGAGGTCTCCTTTAATCTGGTACATTCTCCACTGGCATCCGACCTAATTCCGGGCCAGTGGGTAACCGTTTCCCTGACAACCATTCATCTGGGAATTCAGAGGACACTCAGAAGCCCAGTGACCTGTCTGTTTACACTGGAAACAGGCATCTTTATCTCTCCTGCTCGTACTTGGCGAGCGAGATTCACTCCGCCGACTGGAATTGTCTTTCTTCCATGGGGACTGAGACTGATTTTGTCTGTCCTTATTGCGATTGTAGTTTTGTCTTCCTCCTTCAGGTCGCTTACGGGAACGAGAAGCAAGTTTTTCCACAGTCTTCTGGAGGCTTGATAATTGGTCAGTAAGAGAATCTATTTTTTTATCCACGGAAGAACCTTCCGACTCAAACTGAACTCTCTTCCCTCGAGAAGGATGAGGACTGACAGATCTCACAGATTTCTTTGAACCCGGTTTCCAACAACAGACTCGTAAAGTTCTGCAACCTCGATAGCATCTTGAAGAGAGTGCAGACACCTCTATCAAGGAATCTAAGTCTTAAGTCTTTATCGACTGCTCTTTTAGACACCAGATTCCTTGATAGATGTCTGCACTCTTCAAATACTATCCTTATGAGCTACGAAGTCTGTGTTGAAAACCGGAATCGTCATCGAGGAAAAGCTTCGATTTAATCGAAAGATTCCGTGAGATAAAAAATGAACCCTGCTGCTGATGACCAATCAAGCCTCAGAAGAACTGCTGGTCTTCTCGTTCCCATAACGGAAAAGGAAGACAAACTGTCACAGAACAGACAAATCGTCCCCATGTATTCAACGGAAATCTCGCTCATAGCGAAGATATAACTGTTTCCAGTAATAATGGGCTGAATGAATAATCAGTTGTCAGGGAAACGGTACCACTGGCCAGAATGCGTCGGATACCGGACAAAGGGCCTCAAACTAAATCGCTTCAAATCCAGTGGTCGGAGATGGAAGTGGGATTGGTGGTTTCCGGCAGTCCCCATGATCACTACGACGGTGCTGTTAAGCTGTTCAAGCTTGCTTTAAGCATGGTGATGAACCCGGTATTGAATTGGGATGGAGTCATGCTACTTGTGACGCGGCCAGTGTTACGTCTTCGTATATCTCACTATAACGATAATCGATGATGCGACGAGCATTTGTTCAGGCTTTTCAACTCTTTCGGGGCACCCTAATGAAAGTGCATCATTACGAAGATGGGCAACTCGCGAAGTGCGATGGCATTGAACAAATGTGTTAAGAAAAGACTTTGGTGTGTTATCGCTGAGTCGAAGGATCAGTTGCGTGGCGGGTAATGGTGGCACCGCTGTCATGATTTGCTGATGATACACCCCAGTCGAGACCAGCGCTTTGCTGCAATCGAAGATACACTATGACAGAACACTAAGGCTGTTATGTGCGTGGAAGACATGAACTTATTCAGCTCCACAATGTAGTGACGATCCAAAGTCAGTAATTTACAGACAAAATATCTGGCTAAGGCCAGAGATCCTGGAGACGGTGAAGAATGTAAACAGTTTTCCAAACTGGCTGGAATATGCGTCGTCGGGAAGTTAACTGTGCTAAGACACCTCTTTAACGATTTGTTTGACCAAGCAGGCCGGACGCGAAATGAAAACTCATTTCCATATTTGTAGAGACGATGATGATATTGGTCTTGGTTAAACTGCGTGTTGGTGATACGGAACCGTCGAAGCTGTCGAACGCTAACTGGCGGAAGTCGATCCTGTTGAGCAGGTGATAATACAACCGTCAGTAGTCCTGGGCTTTCAACAGTTCTTGTTCGCTTTGGTGGAATAGATTGAAGATACTGTTGCGTTTTCGTGTTTTTAAACGGTGCGCAGAAAAGGACTCGCCAGCTCGTGTTTAATCGGTAACACAGAGGTGCGAGATGTACGGTACCGTGGTTCGTGGCGAGTGGATCCACGTGATCGTGAAAACGGCTTTTAACGTTTATTCGAATGTTGTTTTCTGGCGCTCACCGGCTGTGAATGATTCGAAGTTACTTTCAGTATTCTGTTTCCTGGTTATTCTTTCGTTTGAGCGTGATGCCTGGCTGAACCCTGTCTTCAACGGGCGACAAAGCCGAAGAAGATGCCGTGGTGGTTTCTGAGTCATGTCGTCGCTGACATTCAGCCGGAAAAACGAACCGTCGAGATCTGACAGCTTCCCCAAATCTGAAAGTGAATCAACAACGGGACTGGCCAATATTATGAAGATGCATCAACTTTCGAAACCGCGGGAACCGACAAAGTATGTTGAGGTTCGGACTGAGAAACGACGGGAAAACTTTTCATGCAGTTGGCGTTTAACCTGATGGTTTTCAAGGCCGTCGACGTGATGATAACTAGTGTCCTGTCTGGAAAATGACGAAGATGTTATGGAACACTTACGGTAAATGTTTCGCTCCACGAAGAATGCTGTGTCGCTCGCCGTGTCGACGACGTGGTTGGCTTGTCATCATTAACATCCATATACTGACCAGACTGATAACCGGTTTGTTTAATTCTGCGGTGCTGAATAGAAAGGCCGATCAAATGTCGATGTTACGGAGATAGTATGACGACGAGGATCGACCAGCCGGCCTTATTTGTCCGCGATGTCGCCAGGAAAGGAAGGAACCGTACGTGTTACTGAACGAAACGTTTCGATTGCTGCCGTCACCAGATCACAATCTGCAAGGCAAATGTTTAACCTTCGAAAGGAAGAGTTAAAGACATGCAATCTGGATATCCCCAATATCGATATCTTATCGAGCTGAAACTTGGGCGAAAATAACATTTCATTCAATAACTGCGACCAACAGGTCGGTTTGGGCTCGCTTGTCTGGCGACGAAATTCTTCGTGAATGGAAGCGTGACGAATAACGACTATGTTAACGCTGATGAAAGTTCGTTCATGATTCGCCTTTGAATGATCGATTTCAGAACATTCATATCACCGGGACTGGGCGAGCGATGTCGAACCGCTGTCTACGCTGTTGTTTAATATTAATGACCGGAAGCTGCCTAAGAAATGAAGGAATTATATACTGAGCTCGCCGTGGAAGATTGACAACGGTGTCGTAGATACGGAAACTGGAAAATAAACTAATGTTTGGTGATCGCTTTTCGCTAAATGGTTGAAGATATGCAACTTCCGCAAATATCGGCGAAGATGACTAAAGAAATGGGCGGAAGAATGGTTAATATCGTTTTATTGCCATCACGCGGTGATGGGGTATTAATATCGGCACTTTCCAAAGGCTAACAACAGGTAACGAATTGATGAAACCGGAACAACTCTCTCGACTTTCCTCGAGCTAACGATCGATCGACGTTTAACGCTGTAATGCTGAAGTATATATGCAGAGGAGACAACCGGTTTACATCCCCTTGATGACGAAGTTCGAGCATGAATCAACGGGCTGCGCCAAATATTGATGTTTGTTGAGCTGCGAATACCATTTCATATTGACTGGTGATCTAACGATCGACTATGAGAGAGAATATGGACGTAAACAATTCGCAAAGCTTTGGTTTGCCGAAAAGCGTTCTTCGCGAGCGTGCAGACTCGAAGGAACGACGATGATGATTTGTTTAACGAAGCACCGCAATCGATTACGAACTTATCCCCAAATGGTCGAAAGTGGTTGTCATGAAACGAAATTGATGGCATAACCTACCGTATGTAATATGAAACGCCAAAGACGGTAAACCGGTTATTACCATTTGGTGATCCTGATGGACTTCCAACGGCGGGTTTCATCCATATTCCTGAAGCTGTCGAGATGAAGTTAGCTCGTCGCCGCTGAAAACGAAACAGCTGAGTATGTTCCATAGTACTTGGGGATGCGAGAGAACGGACTGATGAAGTGAACTGAAGTCTGGAGGCGCGTGGGGCTTACTTCCAATCTGTGCAGTTGAAATTTTGGGCGTGTTGGTGCTTTCCATCGCTAACATTTGGAATGACTGAGTTAATCTGCTGGTGATGTCGGATCGGCAATTACCGGTAAGGATGGTTTATGTTATTGTGAGATAACTGTTGGTAGTGCCTCTTTATTGCCTGCGCTACAGGCTGAAAATAATGAAATAAAATGAAAATGGTGAAGTCTTTGCGCGAAATACGACTGTTTCGCTGGTTACTAATTACTAATTGTTGCTCTTGGTCTTCCATCTGTCTGGAGTTGTTTGATGAGGGACTCGGAAGGAGAATCCGCAACCCGGAGATCCATCGTTGTCCCGACGAGCAAATGTTCACCAACTACATGCGCTGATCTGGCGTAGATAACACGGAGAAGCGGGCGATATTATTTTGTCCTGTTGATCGTGCCAGTACTGGCGGGTGGAGATGCTCACCGAGGCACTACTGCGAAAGGGGCTTAACGGCAATGGTCATCTGCCGAAGGGCGAAGGATCAGGTGACGAGGCCGTCTATGCGACCGCAGGCTTACTGGTGTTCAAGCGAAGGCGACGTATTCGAAATTTCGTCTTTAACCCCACAGCGAAGGTAACCGCCGGGCGGAGCCTGAATCAATCGCTTGTTGCCAGCGAACCCGACCTGGTATAGAAACATCGCCGTTGCCGGCAAAGGCTTGTGCCGGCGGTATCTTTGAAGACTTTAAACGCAACCGTCGAGGCCTGGTGACCTCGAGATGGAGATTGAACGTGACTTTCGGCAGCTCACGACAATAGAGAAATACCATTGTCGGAGCCGTATAGGCCGGTGCAGCGTACGAAGCTCGGTCTTGAATCAGGAAGACATGAACGTGAGAGACGAGGCAGATGTACGTCTTTCTGCAGGCGCGAAGCGAAAGTCTGAATGTGACATTAATTACTACATTGTATTCAACTTGAATGCTAATGAATGTGTCGTAATCTATCAGCGGTATCTGAAATTGTTCAGCTTATATTAATGATGATTCTCTATGGATTGTTCTTTAGCGACTTTACTATGTGGTACTGTTATGTTCGATGTAACTCAAAAGAACTGGCGTCGTGTAAAGAAATGATCTTAACGGCTCTGTACGAAGTTTTCGACGTGCAATAAGGTTTTGCAGAAACAGTAATGGTTAAATCGGGGACGACTGATGGCAAGGTTGTGTAATATGCGGCCCTGAATATCGCTGCTGTACCGGGTTATTCGATGATATTCCATTCGACGGTTTTCCGTCGTACCAAACGGTGAGGGATTTCATTGCATTGTCGCGGAATAACGGTACCGTTTGAATAATTAAAAACTATGATGTTGTATTGCGATAGCGTCATCGCACGATGAAGGCACTGTCGTTTCGTCGACGTGGAGCGACCATGGGTTTATGATATTCACGCAATTCGTTGACAAAATTTCTTTGCCAAATTCATTTTAATCAAAGGCGACACCACAATTATATTAATGAGGTCTGGGCGCTCGACTATTATTCTGCGCCAATATTGTATGTTTTAGCGTTGATTATGAGCAAAATTGATTATTGACAGTTCTGGTCGATTGTCGATTGACGGTTCTGGAGCTGATTATTGATTAATTTTCATGTCGGTATCCACCGAACACCACAATATTATGAAGTATATCGGCTTCTTTTCGGACAGCACTACTTAATCGAAGTTTCGTTCTGGAACTGGCGACTGACGTTATTGACTTTGTGATAAGTTGTATTGTCGGCAAATCGCTTGTTCTGTTTCGGCTAAATGTTGTCGAAGTTTTGACGAAACTGTTAACAGTAAAGGTGATGGCACTGAAAATAAAAGTATCATTTTTACCCGATGAGCTCGTTACGCTCAGAATACTGCTGTGACGGAGGACTGGTTTGGTGAACATGACGGTTTCAACGATTATGTTCGCAGCCAAATCGAGCTGACCCGTGACTTTGATGTTATGTGTTCGGCTTTCACCGCACTGATGATCGGTAATACTGCCCTGTCTGCGTCGCTGATATTCTGGTTCGGGATGTTGACGATGACATCGGTCGTTTGTTATCGGCATTATTTGGTGATTATTGAAGCAACTTTGCTGACGGTAGGAACCATACGGTAATCTTTTCGTTGGCGAAAATAATATTCGAAGACTGGTACATTGATGACAGATTTATGTTAAGTTTACTGAGATCGAAACTAAATCAAAAGCGGTGAGGGCACTTCAAGCGTTGGGAGGCTCCTGAAGGGGTGAATGAATATGACCGATTTGCTACATCAGTACGCGTAATATATGACGGTGTCCCGCAACGATACGTTTGAAGTGTGTCGACGATATCGCTCAGTTTCATCTTTAGTGAGGTTTGAGCTCTTGAAACTTGTGGATTCTCCTTCGTGTTGCCGAGCATTTGTACGTAATGCTTGCTGTCAATAGAGATGTTTGGTGTGTCGATGACCCTTTCCACTGCTGCAGAGCTAGCTTCTGTGTTCATGTTTCGCGCGCGGCTTACTGGCGCTTCAGGACGATATCTATTCCGCGTCGTTCTTCTATGGAATGTCGCTCGGGAACTTCATTTCAGATGCGACGGCGCAATCTTTACGTAGCCGTTCTTTTCTTCGTCACCGGCTTATCAAGAACTGAAGGCGACGGCCTAAGTAAAGTGCTATTAAACTTGGCTTTGAACGAGGATTCCTCGCGCTGAGATTAACGAATAAAACAGACGAATATAAACGTTGCGATGATATTTCGTTGTTCGATCGTAAAGGGAGCCGACAATAATGTTTTAGTGCGTCATCAGAAGACTACTTATTTTTAGGTGGCGGATTTACATCTGGTCAATAACTGTCTGACATTGCAAAAGAAGGTTGCATTCGACAGCAGTTGCTAATAAAGCTTTGCGTGAAAATTTTGAAAGTATGTTTTTACGGTATGAACTCTAGCTATCAGCGAAACTACGATATCAGCTTCAACGGTTAGCGGTCGAAATTCGCGGCACTTTCGAATGATCCAAACGCCAGTGTGCTGTTGGCAGGCTTTGACGCAGTAAACATTCGTTCGCGCAAATGGCGATGACCTTTGAGAACAATAACTTTTATTCAGATTCCCTTCCGCTGAAGGGGCCGCGTGACGTGATATAGTATTGTTGATGCTGCTTCTGCATTCTTTAAGCTTTGTTTTCGCAAAGTGAGGATATCGCGGAAGCGTGTTGGTTGGTTGGACTGATTGGTACTGCGCTCAGCTTATTTCTTGTTTGATTGATCTATCAATGGGGTCTGAACCAGTATTCGATCCCAACACCATATTTTCATTTATACATTTCGGGTTGACGTGATGTAATGATCCTTATTGAACGAACCACCCGATCCCCGTCCAGTCTTGCACAACTGTGAAGTTGCTGAAGACCAATTAACCGGATCTTGCGAATAACTGACGATGAACGACTATTCTGAATGAAATCGACGCCGGTGGAAATGGTATTTACTACGGATACTGACCGCTGTCTCTCGCCGAGTAAAACGAAATGGGGAGGTCGCGGAATTTGGCGCATCGACACCGGCAAATGATCATCGTACCCCTCCATATGTTGCTATTCGACTGCAATGGGGCTGGCGCTGATTCGCCTCGGTATTCCCCATGTTGCTGAAGCTGTAGGCTTTGGATGCAGGTTACAATATTAAAAGCTTCCCTTGACGCTTTGATAATGAATGCGGACTTGACTATCGAAGTGACGACATCATCATCGGTATGCCTGGGGTAACTGGACGGCTGGTGCCGATTCGCAACGGAAGATTTTACGAATCTGAGGGCGATGAACCAACTTCGTGATTGTCGTTGAACGTTCAATTCCCCACGTAGTACAATGATATTGACCATTTCTGTGTCACCGGATTGACAAAACCGGGTAAACCACTTTCCTTTCATCGAATAACTATGACTTTGTGTGATAATTCGCTGCGGAAGGTATTTGTTTGGCGGCGTTGTCTCCAGCCTTCAAAACAGCTAAACTCGTATTCAATACCAATATTTGTTTTCAATGTTTTGGAATTAATGACTGGAGGAAAAACATAAACTGTGATCCCCGTTCCCTAACCAATATTCGATCGAAAAACCGGTAACATTATTCGCCAGAAGCAATACGCGAATAATCAAAGGCGTTGAGATTATTATTGGCACGAATGATTATTAAACCGCTGATTCGTTTAACGACAAAAAGGCACACCCAATGGCACGTTGCTTTGGCGTCGAAAGAGCCCGTTGATGGTCCGAACGAAGGCGCCGCTAACAGCTGGAAACGTTTGGATACGCGCGCATGGCATACCGGAGTTAATGCGACGGTTGCTGCGATCAACTGAACGAACCGAAGGAGACGATACCTATTCAGGGCAACCACATCCGGTATCACCTGCGTGGCACTTCCTGCGATGGCGAACCAGACATCGATCGACAAACCGTCTACGAAGACTGCGGTATGTTATCTAACACCTGACGTGCCAGAATCAACCGATTGATAGCCAGGTATTCGGCGTGGCAGCGACAGGCGCGGACTTCGGCTGCCACAACGATGGTCGGCGGCAATACCGAAAGAGTTCGTGAACGTTGGCGCTGGTACCATCGCTGTCGTTGAGCGAGGTCTAATGGTGACCAATTACGGTGACTCGCTCTATTCGGGAACTGAATGCACAGCATTACTGAAGATGGCCCACCGCCGACTCTTAACAGCATCAGGAAGATCGTGTTCCAGCGCGATAACTGCTGGAAGCCTCATGCAGACCGGCCAGAACTTTCGCTTTGCCAGCACTGGCTGTCCCCAGTTTGCCAACAACCAGCGTGACGCCGCCGGTCCCCATTGATGTCGGACACTTCAATCGGAAAATCGAAAACGCCTGCATCAACCCAGCTGACGAACATTGTCTCCGAAACCAGTAACCGATACTGGCGTCATCCGACGTTTGACGGCTTCGGGCGTGTCGTAATGCCGCTCACGGCTTTACTTCGCCTGCAGAACTTGCCTCTCCCACTGATAGCAAAATGAATTTCCGGGCGCCACTGGTTGCTGTGTTGGCATGATTGTGAAATAACGATTGCTGGCTGCGCATGCCGCTGTCGACTGTCTGTGAAAGGTATCATTTGGTATTATGTTGTTTTGTTTTGAATTTGGTGATCTTTAACATGTATCGTGTGGGCTGCAGAACGGCTGAGAAAAAATGAGCTCTGGGCTATTTTATGAGCTGGCCATCAAATCCGCAACTTGATCGTGGCATGTGAAAATGCTGCAACCTCTTTTGCGTGGTTGGCGACACGCAGGCATCGCTCAGAATCTGGACACTGCTTTCCCGCGATGACTGAAGAACATGAAGATGACAATCCGTGGTGGTCACTGCTGCCGGGCGAAGTCATTCATTCTTTGAACTCCGGGAATCAGTTCGACCTGAACTGATTTCTGAAGCGACTTCTGGTATTTACTTAATATACGGGTTGACGTATGAATTGGCTGTCGTCGATACCGGCAACGGTCGACTATTCGTACGACACGATTTTAGCGATATCTGTTCCCAAAGAACTGCTAATGACTGACTTCAGCGTTAGTATTTGCCGCTTCGCTCTTTGAGTGTTGCCCTGTGCAACATGCCGGGCGTAAACGTTCGTCACGTTGCGGTACACTGGGTCAGAAGCAAAGTGAGTGAAACGAAACGCTGGCTGAAATTCTTGAAGCAATGGGGCACCCATGCGATGTGTGGAACTTCTGCGGTACGTGCATCTACGTTGAAGAAATGGTGATTGGTGTCTCGGGAGATCCCCAAAGGTGTTTGTAACGAAGTATCCCCAGCGCGGATCAGATCAATTGGCGTTGAACATAAAGGAAGGGCTGGCGGATAATAACAATGTGTGTTCGTAACTGAACGAACGCTGATCTTATCGTCTTTTACCTTATGTATTCTTGGTGTTGCTAAACATGCGATTCAATCTAAGGGTATTGATTACGTAATGACCTGCTGAAACAGGCCTGTTAAAGCTAATGACCAACAATCACAATTATCCTCTATACCATGTTTAAACACCTTGCCGAGTTGGAAAACGACAGTCGAACAAAACGTTACCATGTCATCAACATTCGATCAAAGATATCTCGGCAATGAAACCGGAACAGACCGGCGCGAAGACTTCCTGACCTCGTGCGTTGGCTTTATTTGCAGCGCAACCCATGTTATGAACCTGGAAATCGTTGATTTCGTGAAATGCTGTACCTTTTGCTGACAATTATACGATATTATTGATTAAGGCGTTATGGAAGTATCGCAAACGAGCATAGACTGAGTATCAAGCGATTATTTCAAGATCTACGATTTTTATTCTGTACATGTTGCAATGGGCGTGTAATTCGTCGAAACGAAACGGCGTTGATCGCCTGCTATCATTCACCGGTGTTAACACCGTCATCTTTAATGCTCTGCTGATGCGGACCTCCATAACAAAAGAACTCTAATGGCTGTCAGATTCCACATCAATATCTTTAAACTATTGATGTTCATATGCTCATGCTAATGGTTGTGCCCTGCCCGCCAACCCCACACCCGCCCCACGCCTCTCCAGTAGAAGTTTTGACGGCCATTATTGGCGTGGTGGCATATGTTAATATGGTTCAGGGCTGAAGAATCGGGTGGGTTGGAGATCGTTGACTGGTTATTGAAGCGTTTTGGAATTACATATCGTACGAAGATGATGTGCCGTTGCGTTACAACCGCTTCACCGCAAAGGCAGAAGTTATCTTGTTCTGATATCCGCAAAACGGTTTCTCGTTCGGTTGGCGCAGTAGGTCGAATTGCGCCGGACATCGGAACTTATTCAATGACTGGCTGACGTATTTAGAACTGTAAAGTCGGAATTTCCTTTTTGAAAATATGCTTCAAATATCTCGAAGACTACAGAGTAAAATAATAACCTGAAGTTTCGATTAATGGTTTTGGTCGACTGGTTGAGTCAGGCGCCATACAGGTGCATGTAAACTGCAAACGGCATTTTTAACGTGCTTTTCAATTTCCATTCATCATGTTCGATCGTCTGCTTTAGTGAGAACATGGGTGAAGTCATATATATCATCGCTGTGCCAAGTACTTTCCTTGACCGGAAGGCCAGAGTGAAATTAGTCCAGAGTGTTCACGGGTTTATGTGTGATTGTGTTCCCATATTTACGATACTGGAAGCGGGTACGTCTGTAGCAATTAAGCGCCCAATGTATTTTTGCAATGGTACTCCAGCACGTACATAAAGTGGTTTTAAACCCGATCCACTGACATAGAAATGGCAGTATTGGAATCCGCATGTTGATTTTTATGATAATGATTGCTCATTTAAAAACAAACAAAACACACCTATTTTCGCCACAAGGAAACCATGTCTGTACAGAGTATGTACCTGGAAATGTTTAATGTTGAATTTATTGGTGAATATGAACATTCAAAACGTCATTTTGCGTGTCTTACATCATTCAAAGGTCAATACCGGGTGCTAACCTCCGTATTTATTGACAGTAGCACTCTCCTCCTCATACCTGTCGAATTGATCATGTCCCAGATATGCTCAAAGGGTTACGATCAGGGTTCATGCAATCGTGAGATATGCCAGGGGTGCTTAGCGAAGTTCTTTGTGTATGGGAACACGATCAGACCCACTTTGCCACCGCGGTTCCCGAAACTCCCTCACAAGTGCAAATTAGCATGACTCCTTTGGCGGGGAGCGGCGAATAGCAATGCAAGGTTGAAAATGGTCAACGTCATCGTCTCCCAGTTGCGTAGATCGATGCTCATGATGTTGATAACTGGATTGTCTGGGTCGAGATTCGATTGGGTGAGACCACTTATACATGTAAGCTTGTATTGCTGAACGCAGCGTTAAATCACAAAACAAACAAACAAACAATAGAAAGTGGTCGAATACATGGTATTGTCAGCGATCGTTTTAGTTCGAATTATCATTAAAGGAAGTATTGACGCCAAACTACCAAGCAGTCATTTGACTTATAGTGCCATATGACGTGCTTTGCTGAATTTCAGTGAATCCATTCATATAAATGCCACTATTTTGCGCTTGACGTCTGGTGAAAATGCGTGGTAAAGAAAGACGTCACTGGCATTGACTTTTAATGTCATCGTACCGTTGGAGGGCTGTATGCTCACCCTAATCCTGTATGGTCCGAGAACCTTCCTGGTTGTCAGAATATCATCTCCAGGAATAGCCTCTCCTTATGAGCGGTATTTTCATTTTGTCCGAGGAACTTTCATGTTGTCAGGAAAATAGTATCTCCAGGAATATCACCTCCTTATAAGGGTATTTTCATGAGGATCGAGAACTTTCATGGTTGTCAGCCAAATAGCATCTCCAGGAATATCCCTTCCTTATAAGGGTATGTTCGCTGGTCGGGGAACTTCCATGGCTGTCCGGCTGAAGCCAGTCATCTCAGGAATGCTCTCCTTATAAAGGGGAATTATTTCTATCAGTCAAATGTATTTCAACTACATGGCTCTTGGAATCACATCCCATTTCCTGTTTGTTCCCCAGGATTTACTTAGCTGAAAGCAGCAAGCCATCAAAACCTTCAGTGGAGAGCCAGTGCAGGTAGTTTGGTAAATGATGGACGTCAAGATTCGACATCTCTCGTGGAGCATGCCCGAGTTGCCCTTGATGAAAAGACCCTGGTGGCAGAGTCGATTTGCAAGGGGCGATGGTCATGGGTGACGAGGGTCAAAGGTCACGAGTGGGGACTGCTGTCGTGAGTATGATGGAAAATTAAGTCCTCAGGGTCCCGATCCACAAAGGCGTTCGTAACGTTACGAACATTCCGTAAAGGCCTATACTTTTTTATCATGGGCTTACGAATTGGCGTACTACTATAATTTTATGGAAGGTTCCTGAAGGAAGGATGAAACTGATATAATCCTGCATAAAAATTAAGATGCTGAGTGATTCCGTGTCCAAATTATATCTATGTCGTTCACGTCTGTTATTTACGTACGCCTGGTAGCATCATTGACTTACTTTCAAGAGGCGATTAAAGAGGGATCGGGTGAGTCAGGCTCGCTGACTACTTGGGCTAGCTATCGATATGAGATCATAGCGATCGATGATCGATTAACTAAATAATCAGACGTAACTTTGATCAAAAATGCGCCAAATGTCTTAGAGAAAAGAGCGTCCTGAACAAATTTCCTGAAGCAGACCAGCAGATAACCTCCAAAATCTTTATGTTGGGAGACAAAATTCTGTCACAAAACCTAATGTATCATAAATTTTCGATGACGGTTTGCATATCAATTAATTCATTAATAATATTTCCTACCTACAATATTTCCAGTTATCGATCATTTTAGCCAGCCTACTGACTTGGTTGACACATGTCATCGTATCCCATTGCGTAATCAATGCTCATGATGTTAATCATTGGATTATCTGGTTCTGACCAAGTATTTACAGACTGCCGCCATATTGCCGAAAATTGCTCGTCCCAGGTTTGATTCCTTCATGGTCCCAATGTGTGAAGCCATTTCTTGCGTCCTCCAGTCGTGATATTTGCTAAAGACGGCGTAAAACCATACTCACTTATTCTTTAGATCAATGGTCATGCTGTTTGATCACTGGTTTATCTGGTCCACACTTGATTATTTATAGACTAGCCGTCATGCAACAAATAAAAATACAAACAAAACAAAACCATGTACATTAAATTAATTTACTGCTATACTTTCCAGCTGGGAGACTTCGCGACTTCTCGGTTGATGTGTACGAGATGAACCCCTCCACAAACCCCTCGGCACTTTCCCAAAGGTGCCATTACTATCAGGAAGCGTCACTACTCCTGGAGTAGCCCTCCCCATCCCCTGCGACAAGCGCCGTCACTGGACAGTTCCTACGTGTGTCTGGAGGTATCAACGGGACACCATGACGATCCCTTTCAGCTCTGCAGGAGTCCAGTGATTTTGGGTGCAAACATCTGGACTTACGACATGTAAGTGTACCTTGTTTTATTTATTAATTGTTTAACGCCGCACTCCAGCAACATGTAAGTGTGTCATCGTTTTGGGCTCAGGTGTTTCAGGATAGAATAGGGGCAGTCAGGTAGCCTAATTGGTTAAAAGTGTTCGGTTGTTCGAGGATCCGGATTCGATTCCACGTGGGTTACAATGTGTATGTAGCCCCTTTTCTGACGATGAAATATTGCTAAAAGTGGCATAAAGAAGTAAACTCGCACATTCCGCATAGTGGGTAGTGAGTTTTACTGCCACCACTCAGCAATATTCCAATAATACATCATGTGGCGGCGGTCTGTAAATAATCGAGTCTGGACGAAGGTCGATCAGTGATCAAGCAGCATGAGTATCGATCTGCGCAATTTGAGACCCGATGACGTAATGTCAACCAAGTCCAACGAGCCCTGAAGCCACTGATCCGTTAGTCGCCTCTTACGACAAGCATGGATTCCTTGGCTGGTGCGGGGCGGTGGGAGTAGCCCACAATTGGTTAAAGCGATCCGCTCGTCACGACGAAGGCCCGGGTTCGATTCCCCGCGTTGGATTTTACCAATTATGTGAAACCCATTTCTGGTGTCCTCCGCCGTGATATTGCTGGAATGTTGCTAAAAAATGGCGTAAAACCATACTCACTCCCACTCCACTCCACTTGGCTGGTGCATGCAACAAAAGCATTAGTCGATTCACATACTACTGGTTGTTTCGAGTACCGCCAATGGAACGGGATACGCTTACTTGGCACCATCAATGCACTCCGATTCAAGTTCGCTGACTGGATTTTGAATAGTGCAGCCGACAATATATTGTTTTTACCTTAAGATGAGGGACAGGGTTATAAAAGAACATTTTACTGAATCAAAGCTTTGAAAATCCTTTAGACCAGAAAAAAGGAATTACCTAAAGTTAACCAAATATATTTATCCATATTAGGAAAAATAACTATCAGAGGCGGACGTCGTCTCTGAATTATATTCGTACTCCCCAACATCAATCACTTCGAGACTGGAAAGTATATAATTTACTGGAAATGAAAAAGGAACGAAGAGATTATGTCGGCTTTGAACTTTACATCATAT
Source organism: Haliotis rubra (assembly GCF_003918875.1). Classification (NCBI taxonomy): domain Eukaryota; kingdom Metazoa; phylum Mollusca; class Gastropoda; order Lepetellida; family Haliotidae; genus Haliotis; species Haliotis rubra. Next base: position 249,793 of record NW_025765006.1, on the reverse strand, counting down.
TTCAAGTCTTTTTTCGCATGAATTCAAATAGAAATTATTGGGATGAGGACAATGTATATTGTTTAGGAAGGCCGACTGGATAAATATTCATGCTCTTGGAGGCACTAGATATGTTATTTTGCTTTTAGAAGAACCTTCTATAAACTGCCGTTGAGTAACCATTGTTCATTAATGCTGCGTTGGTTCATACGTATTCGCTACAATATTATTTCCTCCACGAATTGGGGCGGCGGGGTAGCCCTAGTGGTTTCGCGTTCGCGCGTCACGTCGAACCAGGTTCGATTTCCTCATAGGTACAATGTGTGACGCCCATTTCTGGTGTCCTCCGCCAGGATATTACTGGGATATTTCTAAAAGCGGTGTAAAACTAAACTCACTCCACACTTTCGCCTCCACGAAGTTAGAACAGAAAGATGAAAGTAGGAAGAATAAACGTTTGTTTGATGATTTTGACAAAATTAAAATTCTCCATAAAGCGCAGTCTGAACTCCGTCAGAATATTCTGAATATCACAGAAGTCAGCAAGTATAACGAGCCCTTGTGAACCAAAGTATTTTGCTTATCCTTTGTGCATTTTTCCCAGGTGCATCATTGGTCCAATATGAGGGGCAAACGTTTTGAACACAGAGCCACCGAGCAGAACCATGAACATCGGCAGCAATGGCAGAGCGGCATGTGCTTCCAGTGTGAACGCAATATGGCATGCGCAGGATTCAACATCCGGTATGGGAGTCGGAGGTCACGTGTGAGCTTTTTAATGGGCAGCCATTTCGGCTCCAGGTATCCTGATGTTTCGTGGGATTGTTACTTGTATGAACCTTGTCAATCACGTGCGGGATGTAATAGTAGATGTAATGTTTTGCTGGCGTTCAAGGAAATCAGGAATATCTGCACTTTAGAATTGCGTGACTTTTAACTTCCACAATCTTATCGATCAGGATTAGTATATATGATTCCACGTATTGCCTGGCAGCGTTCGAAAAATAGCTACTGGCCCGCTAGTCAAATGCTAGTTGATTGTGAATCAGGCCAGTAATATATTGTTTAAGCTATCCCGACTGGCTAGCTGAAAATCTCAGATTCTGGCTTTGAAGAAGACAATCTGTCTGATTTAGAAATTGATGAATCAGACAATTCTGTGTATGACAGCACTTGTTTTCAAGCTTATCTTTTGCACTAGAAGTGAGCTGCACATTAGAGCAGTGTTTCCTCCCAAAAAAGACCACGCCCAGTAGTGGAACGTTTATCCCTGATTGGCTGAAAATGGGACGGGCGGGGTTTGATTTGCATTTTTAAGGCAGAACAACTTAATTGATTTGGTATCGTTGTTTCCACGAGTGGTCGTTGATATTAATGTACGTGTACATGTATTGTGCGTGTGTGCGTGTGTATTATTGTGTGGGGGATGCGTGCGTGCGCGCGTGGTGGAGATGCATTCGTGTTTTGATTAAATAAAGTGAGTCAAATATTAATCAATTTTTATTATCCAAAAACAACGCTGACCTTATATTGTATCACTTCTAAAATGTCGTTTCAAAGCCTTTAAAACAACATACTCTATAAAATTATTCAGGGTCGGTTGTATTTGGATGATGTGCGGATAATATGCACTCATGAGGCCAGAGACTGTGACTGGGTAACTGGCTGGCATGGCAAAATCCAACAATCCACCGGTCTATCTGGTCAAATCTCCGACCCCTCGTCGGGCGCATGAAATTAGTATATGCGACACGTTAAATACAAAATATCCTAAAGATAAATATTCATTCTCTAATATTTCCACATTCCACATATATCACAACTTTTTTGAAATATTACAAAAAACAATTCTAAATTATACTTTCCAAACATGAAGGTTTTAGAAGGTATGAATGACAACATACATGAAGCATGTTTCGTGTCGCATATCAGTAAGTCTTCACCTGATGTTCTTTGTCTGTTTGACGCGATACCGGTGGGAAAACTTTGGATTCTCAAAATTTAGGTTGCCCTCGCTGAAGTGAAAAGCTTATCCCTAATTGAAAACTCATTTTGCGGTGGCTTGAATCTACGGTTTCCCCTCCACATACATCTTCTGTGATTAAAGGGTAGCCTAGAGGTTAAAGCGTTCGCTCGTCACGCCAAAGACCCGGGTTCGATTCCCATTGGTATAATGTGGCCGAAGCCCATTTCTGGTGTTCCCCGCCGTTGATTATTGATGGAATATTGCTAAAAGCGGGGTAAAACTAAACTCACTTACTCACTTACACTTGTCTCAAGGAAAAACTCGTTTTCTGTCATATGGAACCTCGGATAACTCGAAGAATTGATCTTCAGTAGCCCATGCTTGTAAAGGCGACTGGCGGATCGAGGTGGTCGGGCTCGCTGACTTGTGTTGACACATGTCATCGGTTTTCCCAATTGCCTAGATCGATGCTCCTGCTGTTTATTGCAGGATTGTCTGGTGCAGACTCAATTATTTACAGACGCTGCCATATAGCTGGAATGTTGCTGGAGTGCGGCGTGTAAACTAAACTCACTCACTCACTCACTTGTTGCATGTCTATTATAAGCTGTTTTCGTTGCCTCAGCCTCAGCATTGTCGTCAGAGTATGTTACGTATAGAAGTAACAACGACACGAGATACCTGGTCCACATTACTACCGTGTTTCCCCCAGAACGCCTCTAAACACCATCACAAGGCAGGATTACCTGGGCCCCGTGTTTCCTCGCCCTCTCGACTGGGGGTCAGGCTGTCTCCACCACCCCTGGCTCGATGTCGGAGCCAGGCTGCTGTTCACCTTCGCCATATCACCTGGTAGTGGAAATCAACGACAAAGAAATGTTTTGACCGAGACATTTGGTTGGCCATTACCCATCCCACCTGTGGAGCATAAGGCTAAGTTAATGTGGTTTCTCATTTCTCTTGTGCACAGGCAGAATTAGTTAAATTCTGTTTCAACATTAACACAAAACTCGCTATCGCTAAACTGGATTTTTCTGATACCGCACGTGTTGTGCGTTGTTTTGTGTAGGTTGGTTGTTTAACGCCGCACTTAGCAATATTTCAGCTATATGGCGGCCTCTGTAAAATAATCGAGGACCAGACAATCAAGTTGATCAACAGCATGAACATTGTACGTCGTTTGGCCACATACACAGTCGGGCAGGTACCACTGTGCTCGTGAGTCTTTAATGCGTAAACGTGTCAAATCGGTATTTAAGGCGGTGTTAAGGCAAACTCACTCACTCATTCCACTCAAAACACAATATCAAAACCCAATTTAAACCGCATTTACGTAATTGCGATCAGCGTGAATTTGAGGATTCAACCCACGACCCGTGCATCGCAGTGCAGCTTAAACTGCATATAGCCCGTCCCACTTCAGAAAAAGCATTCAGATATATCAGGACACTTAAAGCCTTCACTATAACGCAGATAATATCCGAAGTGTGGTGTAAGTCTTTAAAGAAATGCCCGTCCGTAGCCAAAGGCTTTCAGGTGATGTACTCTGTCATGCGTAATTTAAGAGCGGGTAATCATATCTGCTGGTAGCTATCACAGATGGAGTCAGGTGGTACCATTTTTAAAGGTCGCGCATGGCTGCACATGATAAATGTTTTACACTGTTCCAGTATTTCCATCGAGTGTAAAGAAAAATAGAAGTTTAATGTACTATCAACCTCAAGGAAAACGGTCAAACAGTCAAATCCTTTGTGGGTAAGATACAGTATCCCGACCTAATTTCATATTCTATAAACCCTATTTTCCGAAATACGGGTATACGGGTGTACATCAAAGATACACAAGTAGACACAACGGATATAAAAATAAATTTTCATTCACAAACCATGGAAATGTGGAAAGCTCATTTTGCCCAAATGAAAATATTTTCATAATAAAGATTTCTGAGTGAGTGCGAAGTGAGTTTAGTTTACACCCAGAACTCAGCAGTATTCCAGCCATATGGCGGCGGTCTGTAAATAATCCAGATCTGGACCAGACAATCCAGTGATCAACATCCATGAGCATCGATCTGCGCAATTGGGAACCGATGACATGTGTCAACCAGAGTCAGCAGCGAAAGCCTGACCACCCGATCCCGTTTGTCGCCTCAGCATGGATTGCTGAGAGACCAATCTAAGCGGATCGCCACGGACGAATAGCATCTTGAACGACATATCTAAATGTTGTGCGCGACGAGGAGCCGATTTGTCGGATACGCTTGGTGTAAAATACAGTTTTTGTCATACGTAAATGCAAGAAAAGTTTGGCTTATTTTCTGAGAAGCCGTTGTGTTGTTTATTATGGGTTTTTATGGCCGCATTGTTCCTTTGTATGACGAGGGGTTGACTTATAAGTCTCTGATATAATGTTTTTCATGTTGTAGAATACGACTCCATGTTGATCATCATATCCGGAGAGGCCAATAAATACACTGACTGTCGGCACCAAAGACTCTGAATCTCATCACTGGAAGGTAGGCATGAGTGTTCCTGCGTGCATGGTGTGCGTGCATGCGTGAGTGTGCACGTGTGGAGTGTGCGTGATGCGTGCGTGCGTGCGTTATTGATCATGTTACCCGCGTGCACTACGCCTCATGCCACGCTTGCTCACCATATTCACCCATTTTTCATATTATTTTTATTGTTTCTTTTTGTATTTCTGATTGTTTTGTTATCATCGGTAAAAGATCTTTTCGCACAGTAAATATCTCGGAATTTCTGTACAGAGCCGCAAATGAGTTCATTTTCCACTTTAATGACTGATGTTTCCATCGCAGTTGCATGGACAACGACGCCTTCCCCAAATCACTGTAGAAGGCCAGCCGCGGGTCAGGCGGAAGTGATAAAAGGGAGATAACCCTAAAACTTCGAGCCTTCCATTTTGGCGGGAACAGATGGCGTTGGGTTCAAGTTCGTCGTCAAAGTTTGCTTGATCTGCTAATGCTGCCGATTGCGATCCGGTAGGTTCGCTGGATAAATTTCAATCATTTATTTTTGTGTGTCTAACAGACATGTTTCATTGTACATGTAAATGCTTATGGCATTAATATCGTCATGGATTGTCAATACATAACAGTGATGATTCACAGCCACACTGTCTCAATTGTATTACATCATATAGGACAAAGGGGCGGTGGGTGGAATTTAGCCTAGTGGTTTAAACATCCGCTCGTCATTTGAAGACCCGGGTTTCAGATCCTCATGGGTACAATGTGTGAGAGCCATTTCAGTGTCACCCGCCGTGATATTGCTGAAATAATATTGCTAAAAACGGCGTAAAACTAAATTCACTCACTCATACAGAAAAGGGTAACTCGGACCCTGTCTCTCCCTACGACCATGAAACTTCAACTTCCTGTATTACTTTTAATGAATATAAGTGTTGGTCCCTTTGAACGAGCTGAATTAGGATTACCTTTCGCGTCGTGAGTGAGTGAGTGGGTTTTACGCTGCTTTTTAGCAATATTCAGGAAAGGCGGCAGAAGACACCCAAACTCGGCTTCACATTGTACCCATGTGGGAATAGGCCCCGGGTCTTCGGCGTGACGAGTTAAACGCTTTAACCACGAAGCTACCCCATCGCCCCACCGCCCTGAAACAGACATATATTATTACAATCTGAGAGATATAAAACTTTTGTGAGATTTATTACGTTTAAGTGTTTCCAGCGTTATTATGTTTTCAACTGTTAAAGGTCTACGTTCTAAATGGAAGCAGCACATTATGACGAGAATACAACCATATTGTTGCTCATGCTCCATGATGTTGATCACTGGATTGTTGGTCAGACTCGATTATTTACAGACGGCAGTCATATGGCTCGAATATTGCTCGACTGCGGCGTTTAACACCAAACAAGCAAACCAACAAAACATAAACCCACACTTACACCCTAAGCGAAAATCAAAATTATTAGGTACAATTACCGACAAGCATGTGTTATGTACATAACTATACAGCGTGCACTGTAATGGTTACTGCTAAAAGTCATATCAGCAACGATTCGAAACATTCCAGGGGGGTGGGGGTGGAAGTGTGGGTGCTGTGGAAGGCCCGGGTGACACCAGAACTTTTGTGAAGAATCGTACGAAGGTGCTGGCATGACGAGCGACGATCATTACGCTACCTTTCAATACTTTGATAATAGGTCATCTTCTATAGCGCCAAGTCTCTGAAATTCACCAGTGATTGCTCCGCTGGCGCTTAATCACAATTTGGGCCCTTATTCTGAAGAACGTTCGTAGTCTCTAAAGAGTTACTTAACTTAACTCTTAGCTAATGTGTTAAGAATGGGCTTTAAGCAGTTCGTAGGGCTACGAACTGCTCTTGGAAAATAGCTGCTTACCTGATTATTAGATGCCCCCTGATAACACACAAACTGCCCGGTAGGGCGCTAGGTTATAGTCACGTGATTTTTTATCAGCCGGGTACCCATTTTCTGCTGGGTGAACAGTGGCAATTTGAAACAAACTCACTTGCGAGGTGTAAGGTAAGACCACGTGTATCACATGTGCTTCCCTACCTCCCGCTATAATGATATAGAATGTGTTTCTTGGTTAGGGATTCCATCACACATGCACGCAACAAGAAACAATCTGTTTTGCAAACAGGCAAATGTTGGACACAGACACTTCTGTTAAGCAGTGTGCAATTGTTAGAAAAATATTGTTGTACACTGTATTTACAGGTTAACTGCCCTCCCGGAAGTGCCCGGCTTTGGTCGGAGTAGAAGAAGATAATCCTGATGGTATCGATAGTTGAGGAGGGATAATCAGCATCCGGGACTCCACGTTTCCACTTCCAAACCAGGTCAGCATCTGTTCTATAGGTCTGGGTCTGGGTCTAGGTTTTAAGCTCCAGGTGAAGGTCTGGGTCTAGGAGTCTGTGATGAAGGTCTAGGCTTAGATCAAGGTGAAGGTCTGGATCTGCTGGGCCAGGTGAAGGTCTGGAGTCTAGGGTTTAAGTCTAGAGTGAAGGTCTGGGTCTAAGGGCTAGGTGAAAAGTCTGGGTCTAGGCTTAGAGTCCTAGGTGGAAGTCTGGAGTCCTAGGTGAAGCTGGGGTCTGGATCTAAGGCTAGGTGAAGGTCTGGGTTCCAGGTGAAGTTTTAGGCCTAGATCAAGGTGAAGGCCCAGGGTGTAGGTCTAGGTGAAGGTCTGGATCTCCATTTTTAAAATCTCATTAACACAAACATTTAGTAAAAATTCTGCTTCATTTGGCTCATTCATTCATCCATTCATTCATTCATTCATTCATTCATTATCCATTCATTTTAGTACCAAAAAAAAGACTTGGAATTGTTCTCCATTTTAACATATCATTAACACAAACGTTTTAAAAAATAATATTTAAAATATATGACGCTTATACTTAATTTCTTTTACCTATTTGTTATTGCTTTGTTTGGTTGTTGTTGTTCTTGTTGTTGTTTTGAAGCCTGGGGGTATGTATTTTGTAAAATTACATGGTACTGAGTTTTGTCTCGCCTACCCGCATTCTTGTAGCTGTGATGGAGATGAGAAACACAAATACTCATCAGAAGGGAAATGCCCGATGGTAACACAAGTCAATACCGAGCCTATGCCTCTTATACCATACCCAGCTTGCTGAAGACCAATTTTGTTATAATACAGTAATATTAACTTATTTTTCTTCAGGATGACAAAGGCGTGGTGTATTCAGAATGTTCGATATCGGGGAGAGATATCTGCAGCAATGATTGCCATGGCAGTCGCCTCTCTATCCTCATTCTCCTCTTGTATTGTGTTGATTGCACGTGCTGTGTCGTCACGTTTCCATAGCATATTGCATATTGATACCATTGGCACAATGTCATCAGCAGTGAAACGGTTTTGATCAACCAATTCTTCCTAGACTTATCGAAGCATGAAATCATCAAAACAAATCCTAAATAACCCCAAGTGCTTCTTGATGGGCAAGGATACAACATATCATCGAAGCCTATGAAGAACTAATCAAACTATAGACTCTATAAGCATCCAATCAGCTTGTTATTACAACTTTAATCCCCCTTGTTTTATTGGCTTCGTTCCCTAGCCGTCCCATTTGTTGTTCTTAGTCTCCACTGGCCTCCTCATAATTATGTACCAGTTAAGCTATTCAATTACATGTTGTTGTTAATGTTAATCTGCCGTTGTCAAATACATTAACCTGTGTATATATACTCCTCTACATCTTGGTTTGTATTCACTTTCTCAGCTTTGATAACGATGTAAGAATCTACATCAAAAACGTCGCTCTGTTGCAATAAATAAGAAGTTGTCATCCATAAGAGTTGTATATTCTATTTCTAAATAACCCTGTTATTAAATATTATTATATTAATCTTTGCTCACAAACCCGATAACTCAGATTTTAGTAGTAGAGACTGTATTCAACTGTAAAAGAAATGATGATCGAATTAAAAGGTTTTGTGTCATATTGTAATTAATAGTGTTTTGGTGATCCTTATAGTATTGCCTGTCAGTGAAAATAATAAAACCGTAGTTTATTTTGCAATCAAGGTTTACAAGTTAAAGATGGCGGTGGGGTAGCTCGGTGGTTAAATCGTTCGCTCGCCACCCGAAGACCGGCCTCGATTCTCACATTGGTACAATACATGTGGAGCCCATTTCTGGCGTCACCCGCCGTGATAATTGTTCGGGCTGTATATTGGCAACAGTGACTTTAAAGCGAAACTCCCCGCCTGACTGACCCTGACTGACTCACTTACCTCAATCACGCGAAGTTACGGGTTTACACTTTGATTCTTTACAGTAAAATCAAACTCAGTAACTCATATTTCCATTCCTTCTAAATGGAAGTATTTTATCTGATTATTAGGATAAATGAAAAATATTTGATAATATGAATTCAAATTTATGTCTCATTACACAAGTGTAACTCGTTGACTACGTAACTTGCACTTCAGATGCGACACCGCATAAATTCACTCCAACTCTCCTACATGTCCATTTATATGAGTTTCTCGAATTTCTTTTGGACAAGGGTCGCCCAGGAACCCGATAGCCTCAGTTACCTCCTCTTACCAAAGAAACCTCTGATTATGAGTTCCAATCCCCCAAACGCCCAGTTTCTTGGTTTGTCCACACCAGGCGGACTGGCGATGTGTGTGTGTGATCCAGAGGGGGATTCAGGGGCTTCAAACCACCACCACCACCTCTCAAAACATTCACTGGATCTTGCCCATTATTCACACACAGACACGTGCTATTGATTTCTGCAAGTAGGTAACACCTTACGGCATGTGTTACTTCGGGTTTCCTCCCCACATCAAGCGACGAAGTCACGCATGTGATAAAACTGAAATCATGTAACTGTTCATAGTATGGTATGAAGCCGGGCCTCATAGCATTCAATACAGTTGTTCTGACCTGCTGTGAAGGTCCGAGTTAGAATTCATCTCAGCAACCCATGCTTGTCGTAGAGGCGACTAACCGGATCGGGTGGTCAGGCTCGCTGACTTTGATTGACACTACGTCATCGGTTCCCAATTGCGCAGATCGATGTTCATGCTGTTGATCCCTGGATTGTCTGGTCAGACTCGATTATTTTATACAGACCGCCGCCATATAAGCTGGAATTATTGCTGAGTGCGGCGTAAAACTAAGCTCCACTCACCCAGTTCTGTTTGCGATGGTAATGATTTGGAAATTTTACGTGCGCCTCCACACATAATGCGTGTTTGGCACACAGGACCAGGCCATATAGTGTTTGATCGAAAAAGGGTGAAGTTTAGCCGAAAGATATAGCAAAATATGAAGGGGGATTAGGGTTACCTAATTAAATTTTTATGGAATGTGATGCGAGGTACCCATCTCTAATAGAATCAAGTCTCTAATGGACGGAGGTATGGTCATCGTGATGCTCTTGGAATCAGCTTCACCCCAAAATCATCTCACTCTCCCTCTCCTCACTAAATTTCTTAATTTACTCAATTGCCTCCAACGTTGCCTTTTTAAGGGCTTCTTCTTGTGTGTGTGGTTTTGTGTTTTATTATTACTAGAGGGTTCATTACGATTACATGCGTTTGATGCAATATTTCTTTTAATGAACTGGAAAAATTATCACTCCTGTTTGACCCATGAGAGGTATCAATAATCACCTCTAATTGTAACTTCTTCGACAGCCTCCACAGGGCAGAAGCTAATATCAGTAGAACCACTTACCGTTAGGTCTATCATTTGTGAGTTGTTTAACGCCGCACTCACCTCAATTCTATGGAAGCGTATTACTTTCACAGCCCTAATAGAAAATCTACGTTTAAGATACTTACATCTGCATTACAAATACTTACATCTACATAGATGATAATGGTACCTCAATATATATTATAATAATCATGCATACATGTAGAAAGTATGTTATGCATCTACAAACATGAAAGTATCTTTCACGTATAAAGTTTAAAAGCATCATCTACGTGTATGAAAGTCGCTTCTACGTATACGGAAGTATCTTTTACGTAGGTTTAAGCATCATCTGCGGGTATAAAAGTATCTTCTACGTATATGAAAGTATCGTCTACGTAGATTTAAGTATCATCTACGCATATGAAAGTATCTTCTACGTAGATGAAAGTATCTTCTACGTATATGAAAGTATCTTCCACGTAGATTGAAGTATCATCTGCGTACATGAAAGCATATTGTGCGTAGATGTCTTATCACCTAGGTAGATGAAAGTATTTCCTACGTGTACGTAGATAAAATCTCTTCTACGTAGATTTAAGTATCATCTACGCTTATGAAAGTATCTTCTACGTAGATTAAGGTATCATCTTCGAACATGAAAGTATATTGTACGCCGATGTCTCATTATCTAGGTAGATGAAAGTATCTTCTAATTGTACTCAGATTAAATCTCATCTACGGACATGAAGATTTAAGTACCATCTACGTACATGAAAGTTCATTGTACGTAGATATCTTATCATCTAGGTAGATAAAAGTATTTTCTACATATATGTAAATGAAAGTATCCTGTACGCAGATTTAAGTGTCGTAAGTACGAAAGTATCTTCTTCGTGTATATGTAGATGATATTTGTTTAGACCGTGGCACTCATACGCTTCCATCAAAATCACGCTATATGTTGGTGGTACACAAATTATCGAGCCAAGACCAGATGACCCTCGTGAAGTCAAGGGGATTACTTCTTTAAGCGGTATATGTAAGCTGATATGATGACGTGGAACAATTTGTTTAGTTCTATAATACTGACACTCACTTGGTCGATCCGGTCAAAGGTCAGTAGCATGATGTTACCAAACATCTGATATGAAGTATAACACAGTGTAATATACTAGAACACATAAAAAAATGACACAATACGCCCTAAAATGAAACAGGAAATTCATATAAAACGTGAAATCTGAAATGTCTAATATATTCTGTAAATACCTGATGTGAAAAAATCCCCTGATTTGATGTTGGGTGCAAACCATGATGTTTGTTTGTTTGTTTAACGCCGCAATCGGCTGTATGGGAGCCGACTATAAATAATCGAGTCTGACCAGACAATCCAGCGATCAGCATCATGGGCATCGATCTACAAAATGGGGATACGATGGCATATATCAACCAAGTCAGCGAGTCTATCTTACCTGATTCCGTTAGTCGCCTCTTACTACCGGACTGACTGACTGAGTTTGGTTTACGCCGCTTTTAGCAATATTCCAGCAACATCACGGCGGGGACACCAGAAATGGGCTTCATACATTGTACCTATGTACATTCGAACCTGGTCTTCGGCGTGACGAGCCAACGCTTAAAACCATTAGGCTACCCCACCGGCCCTCTTACAAGAATGGGTTACTAAATACTGGATACTAACCCGAACTTCAATAATGTGAATCAAACAAAATTGCATTACAATACTAGATAAACCTATCAATACACCTGCTGTTATAGATATTTATTTACGATGAGGTTTGCTACAATATATTTCTCTATAACAGTTACCTCTGTCGATAAATGGATATTCTTGATCAAAGCTCTTACTGTCGCACGTTTGTTGGTTCATTGTGCAGATGTCGGAACTGATAAAAGGGAACGCATGTTACGATGTCCATAAATTCAGCGTACAAAGTTACCAACTGGTGTCAAGAAACCTACTTTCTCTTTGAACAGAGACTGAGAAGAAATGTGAATTTTACATGTCATTAATATGGGTACTGAACAAACTGGAACAGTAAAATATGCATATACCATGCCAATAATGGTTTGTCAAATTCCCCTTCAAATTATTTTGTATTTTTTCACCCTATTAATTACCTGTTGTGTTCAAAACACCGTCAAAATATGTAATGCAAGTGTTGATGGTATGAATTTTACACAATTGCATATAATTATTTTCGCTTGGTTCATTATTACTTTCTTCTTTCGTTGATTATATTAAAGGTCAATATAAAACTAATATATAAAACAACGATTTAGTGGCATATTTGTGGCCTTAGCCGTACATCTTTCTTTGCAGGAGTTTTGATGGAACTCTTTAATTCAAAACGCAAAGGGGAATAACAATTACTTCCAGATTTTAGAGTCAAGTGAATAGGCGATAGTTCTGACGCATTAACTTGGCATATTAACATACCTCGATCCCAACTAATACAGATGAGACATCACAAAACGTGTATTACACCAGATGATGTATTGTTAACCTTCCACCTCCTGTACAAGTCTCCAAAAACTCAGGAATATAATCACACTCAACAGTCGTTGCTAATACAGAACAATGACGTTTCTGAAAACACTCCATCCCTTTCTTTGGTTGCATTAAAATCACTTGTCTACGAATGCACTCTGGTGGGCTCCACGTTGTTCAGTCGTCAGAAACGACGTCGAATCCATATAAAGGAGTGAGTGAGTGAGTTTAGTTTTTACGCACTGCTCAGCAATATTCAAGCTATATGGCGGCGGTCTGACCACAGACAATCCAGTGATCAACAGCATGAGCATCAATCTACGCAATTGGGATACGATGATGTGTCAGTCTGTCAACGAGCCTGACCTCCCTATCCCGTAAGTCGCCTCTTACGACAAGCATTACGGGTTGCTGAAGATCAATTCTAAGTCGGATCCGCAGGGGTCACCTATTGTGTAGATCGATGCCTCGCGATGTAAATCACAGGATGTTACTTAAAGACCGCCGTCATGCATCTACAACAATAGCTGCGACACACAAATAAATACCAAGTTCTAATTATAGTCGGCGATATACGTCATTGCCGCTATCGTGACAGTATCTGATAAAGATAGCCACCCAGAGGAGGACGCCGCTGACGTTGTTGGGCGTTGAATCTGCTGACGGCTGCGTTGTGGTTTCAGCCCACACGTCTCCGCTTTCTGCTCAGCAACAAAGCGTAATATCTTGTCTGTGACTGGCCTGCAATGAAGTCCCTTCGTCCACAACATGACGTCAACTTGTACTATTTTGGCACATACAGGGGCTGCTAGTATGGCATGACTAAGAAGATGAGTCGGCCACAACTTGGGGAAGGTGATGCACAGAAAAACTTTCATAGTAATCCTCAATAACATCAGCTGCTGTATCAGCAGGTGTCTTTCTGATGTTGGGAGCAGCCTGTCTCCCATCCTCGTCAAAGCCAGGTATCTACAACACTGAACATTAGAAAGGTACCACATACATTCTGGGTAGAATACATTATTCAGGATCCTGTGAAGATAACGTAATATAGCCACGTAGCAAGTCTTTGATGGTTTTCGTTCCGTGCTGCAAGTCCTGCGACACCCTTCTGTTGCAAACAGCAATCCAAGTAGGGCTTGTAATAAGATCGCCCTATCTTTTGGGAAGTTTCAGACTCTCAAGTTTCTTTTCAACCTTCCGTGCAAGGTCCTCCATTAGTGAGCTTTGTCTCTCCCATAGTGGTACATCCAGAGCAACAGGTTCCAGTAATGCATTCAGAGTATGACTGACATTGTAATTGAAGCAATCGTACAAATAATGACACAGGTCACTCATTCTCAGGAATTTCGACAAACCGCGTAAAGGTGTCCCTGAAAGCCTTTTGGGTGTCAATGATTGATGCATTCAGTGATAACTTGCATCTTCCCCAAGTACCATTATATCTGCATACGATCTTACTAACACTACCGCACCAACTCTATCCAAGAATCCTTACCCACAAGGATGACTAAAGATGGACGGTGCCAGCTGCAATCCTCTGTCGGATATCTAGCCAATAATCTTCAAAGTGATATTTACAATCAAAATCATTCAGATAACCCGGTTCAACATCCTTGAACATTATAAAAAAATCTTAAAATGTAGGATTCCTTGCATCAAATGATGCAGTCCTACGTTAAACAATGTCATTTCAATGAACCTTGGAAAGAGCACTGCTAACTTGATGAATAGAGCCTTAGCATCGTCATCGTATATGTCAACCATCTGAAAGACTGATTTGTGGTCAACAACATGGGCTTGTTATACGAGATCGTCAAATTCGAAAACAGCCACATTTCGTATTGCATATTTGAGGAGTCCTATAGAAAGAAGCTTTTGTTGCAGCTTGATTAATCACATTCGGGTGACACAGAGTACTGTTTCTGTAAATACCACATCTGAAGAGAACCTTGTGGAACACCTTGTCTCTGCAGAACAATGTCTGATGTGACCCATGGGGCTTGAAGTGTGTTCTTGCAATACAAGTCCAAAAAAGCTAGCTGAGTTGATGACTTGAGTGAAGCGGACTGCAGCTCGAGAGCAGGACAGAATAGTTTCAGGTGTCAGATAGAGGAAGATGGATTCCAGCAGCCCGTGGGTAGTTCCTGGAGATTAACTGGTGGATGACGTCTAGTTCCTTGCACAGACTGGGGGTCCTCAGGGTCTTGTGGGATGGATGTGCCATGGAAGAACTCTGACCAAATTCATAAAACTTTAAAAGGTATACAAAACAATTAGGTATAATATCAGCTTCCTTTGATGAACAGGAGAGTTATGACTCGGATATCAGAGAAAGATGGATCCAAACCATGAACTCCAAAGTTATATATACAAATAGGGTAATATATCAGCCTGTTTCACGAACAGGACAGTTGTGACTCGGGTATCAGTGAAAGATGGGCTCAATCTGTTCCGTCGGCTATACCGAGAGATTTATTTGTGGAGGAGATTCAGCTCCAGCCCACCTGATGCTGCCTTTTAACGACAGGCAGTTGCAAAGACCATCGAAGAATCCGGACGAAATGAATCTATATTTACACAGAGATCCGTCTTCTGTTCTTGGATGGAACATCACCGTCTATCGAGACTCCCAGCTCCGGTTGAATCCTAAGTAGCAGTAAGTCCCCTCACAGTTCCATAGGACGCATTCCTATAACTGAAATGTGAGTTTTATTGTTATAGTGATGTTTTGTTGCATGATAAAATAAAAATGAAATATAGTGAAAGCATTCGATACAAAGAAAAGAATGCATGCATTTCGAGATACACCAAATGAGATATTTATATATGCTTCCACATATTATTTAAGTACATAATTTTGAAATCTATTATTCTAAATTAAATTGCCTATGCCATGATGGCTCAAAGCCACATAACAAAAATGTATAACAGCATTCAGAAATAGTATGTTGAGAATGCTTGACCGTTCAATTAACGATGTTATTATGTTTTTTAACAAAACGTAAGTGATGAAAACATTCTGCTGTGGATCATCAGGCAATTGAAGAATTAATGATAACATATTTACTGATTGTGTAAAACAATACGTATCACAATCTCTTCTGGCAGACCAGTCTTATTGATCAACTGAATCTTTACAACCTGCAATCGAATGTAAAAGTGAGTGAGTGAGTTTAGTTTTACGCCGCTTTTAGCAATATTCCAGCAATATAACGGCGGGGACACCAAAAAATGGGCTGTACCCCATTGTACCCATGTGGGGAATCGAACCCGGGTCGAGTGAACGCTTGTGGGAGCGAACTCTTTTACCGACTATAGGCTACCAAACCGCCCCCATAACTGTCATCAATCATCTTTACGGGTGACGTTTGTAGAGAATATGTGTCACGAAATCTCTTGGCAGTTCAGCCTATTGTAGCCACAGAAACCTAGAGAGCGAGTGGAGTGAGAGAGTAGGCATTGGCTTTAAGGCCGCATCACCAGTTTATCCAGCTATTCGCGGCGAGAAACACCTAGAGAGGTTGCATGGCCGTAACAACGGCACTAACTCAAAAGTGAGTGAGTGGGTGAGTTAAGTTTTACGCTACACTCCAGCAATATTCCAGCTTCATATGGCGGCGGTCCGTAAAAATCGAGTCTGGACCAGATAATCCAGTGATCGACAGCATGATCATCAATCTGCGCAATTGGGATACGATGACATGTGTCAACCAAGTCAGCGAGCCTGACTACCCGATCCAGCTATTCGCCTCTTTACGACAAGCATGGGTTACTGAAGATCAATATTCTAGCCCGGGCCTTCACGGGTATCAAAAGACACCGTTTCCAGTGAACTCGATGAAGAAATTTCTGGTTTAACGCAGTTCGTCAGGGCACATGGGAGAAACATTACCGCCCTCGACGTGACTTAAGTTTAGTAGTTTTCATGCATCCACATACAAAATCCGGAAAGACGTGTTTCCTGATTTAAAGAGTTTGAACTAACGAGGTGTCGCCGTGGTACGACGTCTTGTTTCCCGACCGCCTCGGTGTATCAATGTTTAGAGCGTCCACCCGGAGAGCGGAAGGTCGGGAGTTCGATCCCAGGCGGCGTCATACCAAATGACGTTAAATATGGTACTTGTTGGTCCCCGCCTGGCGTTCGGCATTTATGGGTACAGCAAGGACAGGTCGGCGCGGAGTCAGTATAATGATAGTGGTTTGCTCTTAAAACATTTAGTTTCGAGTTCAAATCTCGGAATTGAGATACTAACCAGCATCTACATGTATATTCACAAACAGCTTCTTTTTTCGACACGAAATATAGATTGAAACGCAACATAAACACAAATAACTCTAAATAGAAGATTTTACAAGTAAATGTTGACATACCAACGGTGAAATAGGCAAATACAGACGAAGGTAAGGTGTTCACTGATTCAATAGTTCATATACAACATGTATGTACCGCTTTCTGTGGCTGTAAGTGTAATATGTATTTACAATAAACATATTCTACTTATGTATACATTCGATTAAATTTTTTATTTCCAGATGAATATATTTGATACATAGTGATAGGACTGAACAGTAGGACGATTTATGTTTCACCGCTGTTGTTTCCAGATTTTTGAACTTCGTTATTTCTAACTTCTTTGTAGTGGCATTTTAGAAGTTGGGAAGTAAAATATAGAACAAACTTTATGGATAACAACTTCTTTTATTCGTGAGTGCGACGTTTCGATACAGAATCTTGTACCGCTGTCATGCAGGAATAGAAAAGGAATAAGGGCGATGTATATAGATACTGAATGTAACAATGTAACAAAGAAAACAACATGATTAACATGTCAACGGTACAAGAATCTGTATTGAAACGTCGCACTCACGAATAAAAGAAGTTGTTATCCATAAAGTTTTTTCTATGTTCTATATTTGTTATTTCCTCAAATATTTTCATGGACACCCTCATCGTCTGTAGATATAATCAAAAAAGCAGAGTGCTTGTAAGCCGATCGTCATGTTTCACAATTCACACATCTCCCATAGCCGAAAAATGTTTTAAGCATTGCAGTGGGCACCTCACATAGACTGGCTCCTTGCCCGCCATGCGCGGCGTGATCGTAATGATGTGCATATGCTTATATAATAAACGGATAAATATCAAACCATATTGACCTGAGTGAGTTACATGGAGGTCTCCCTCGAACATCGGACACCCGACACCCGACACCCGACATCCGACAACCGACATCCGACCTGAGACTCACTAAAGCTATATAATAACCTGATATCGAAGTTACGTCCCTTGTCATGTTCATTATTAGAAATCTTCTACGTGTTGTGAATTGAGCAGCTTTCCGGAGAACGAAAGGTCAGTGTTTCGATGTTCAGTCCGCTTCAGACCAAAAGGCGTTAAACGACGGCAATTGTCGTTTCTGTCAGAACAGGGGGAGCCTAGTGGTTAAAGCGTTCTCTTGTCACGTCGAAGACCCGGGTTCGATTCCCCACATGGCTACAATGGCTGAAATATTGCTAGAATTCGTTCAAACCCAACTCAATCACATGATCACGATAGCTTTCCTGATATAACCAATAATGTGATATAGATCATCAAATATTTACAAATTTAAAAACAGCAAGTACGTTACCACTTTCTTTCTTACAACGATCCAGTATTGACCACGTATATACATGGAAATGCACTTCAATAACAGGGCGTTATGACATTCAGGTTGATTCGTGTTCATGCATAAGGTCAATTTGATTCTCACTGAACCACGTTTCTTACTCACTATTTAAGATTCAGTTTGCATTGTGTGCATTCTGTGACGTATAACAATCAAGTTAATAGTCACATGTTCTAAATGAAATTTAAAATACACTCCGAAAGTTAAAAAATGTGCACGTAAATTTATGACGGATCATTCGTAATACAAAAGGAACTTCAGCGTTCAGCTGTGATACCTTTGATGCATGATTCATAAAGCTGGTGATTTTGTTCGAGTTAATCGTTGTTGTCTACACAATAGCAATGAACGTGTTTAGAATTAATTCATGAGTTTAAATTTGTATTGCAGAAATTAGGTCTGTAGATAACTGAGTTTGATACAGATGATCTACGTTTGAAATAACAGAGCGACGCCATATATCTGTGTTGTGAACGCATTGTATAGTTTACCAGAAAAGGTTTGAAGAGAACTCGGTAACTCTGCAACTGCTTACCTACAACAGCTACTTGTGTGAGTCACCAAAAGATCTAAAGGTAAGGGCAGCTGTTTGTTTGTTTATTTATTTATTTCAATGAACGTCACAGCCAACAATATCCCAGCTATCTGACAGGGGTCTGTAAATAATCGAGTCTGGAAAAGACAATCTAGTGAGTGACATCATGAGCATCGATCCATGTAATTAGGATACGATGACATGTATTTGCCAAGTCAGCGAGCCTGACCACCAGTCACCAGTTGCCTCTCCTTGCACATGAGTTGCTGAAGACCAATCCTAAGCCTGTTCTTGACGGGTGTTAAACGCACGTCGTTTGCAGTATAAAGAGCTTTGAATTTTCAAATCACTAGATCAACGAGATTATTGAAAAACGTCCAATCAGCACTATCTTTAGTCTATAACTTTGATAAAACTGGAAATTTTCCCCGAAACTGTACTGTCCGGGAAAACGAGGTTTCACTGTATGTTTATCATATAAAATAATACTACTATTATCAGTGCATGTCTTTAACATGAAAGATGTGTTGCTACACTGTACATAGTGTCATTCCAATGTACCAGGTACCTGGAGTGCCTATTTCTATTTTTAAAGATTTCATCCTCAGACCTATATACGGAAAACATTGAAACATTGACCTATATACGAAAACCATTACCTGTATATGGAACCACATGTGTCAGAGGTAAATCTGTTTAATCGTTTCTTTTAAAGCCAATGATTCAATCGTCGATTGCACTAGCTCAGATGTCACGTGTTAAGGTGGAGGACGCCGGTGGCGACACCATCTGGCACACTGAACACGACGGTATCCGCTACCCAAACTTCCTCAACATCGACTCTTTCACCAACATCCACAACCTGCCCATCAGAAACGATGACATCTTCATCTGTGCTTACCCGAAATCAGGTAACCCTTATTAGAAACACAAACCCGTGAAGATCCGGGTTAGAATTGATCTTCAGCAACCCATGCTTTCCAACCCGGGTCCTTAGCAACTCATGCTTGTCTCCCGTGAAGATCCGGGTTAGAATTGGTCCTTAATAACCCATACGACTATATTCCATCTACATGGCGGCGATCTGTCAATAATCGAGTATGGACCAGATAATCCTCTGATCGACAGCATGAGCATAGATCTACGCAATTGGGTTACGATGACATGCATCAACCAAGTCAGCGAGCCTGACCACCCGATCCCGTTCGTCGCCTCGTACGACCAGCATGGGTTACTGAAGTTTGCTTTTCCATTGTAACCCGGAACTTCAAGGGTTCTATCCTTCTATTAGTGCCAGCCCTTACCATTAGAATTTGGTGCACGAATCTGTTCTTGCCCATGCGATTGTGTTAGATGTGTGAAAGAGATGATGTGTACATTGCTTCTTGTAATGTTCCAGACATATCATTGTCGGACACCAAGATTTGATTTCTCACAATCTGGGAATCGAACCAGCTATTTGGCCCTGAGGCACTGCATTTAGAACAGACTACCCTTCCGCACCACGTGACTGATCCGTGGATGTGCTAGGTCTCGTCTGCACATTATGTGATTACAATGTCAATGATCCCATCTTCCTTGGTCTCCAACTGTTTCAGGCACACACTGGGTCAGCGAGATGGTCCGACATCTTGTCGCAGGTCATACAAATCTGAACAGTGTGGAGACGATCACAAGGGTGACTGAATACCTTCCACAGAATGTGACGTCACTTCCGTTACCCAGAATTCTCAACAGTCATGACAACGTGAAGCTGCTCCCGGCTGACATTTTCAAGAAGAGATGTAAACTTGTGTATGTGATGCGGAATCTTAAAGATGTAACAGTGGCATCGTACAACCACACCCGAAACACACGACAGTGCAGGTACCAAGACAATTGGGAGAATTACATGGAATACTGCGTTCTCGGCAAATGTAAGAATGTAATGTCATTTTCTATTTTATATAATCCTTCAAACAGTCGGTGAAACTTGAAATGAACCAAGGCCTTTCGGGAAATCTTTGAACTGCTCCAATCCGAAATTTGAGATACTCTTTCCTTTTATATCACAATAGTGTTAGAGTTAGAACTGAAGTTTTCAGGGCGAAGTCTTGTAGAAGTGTGCAACTGCATTTAAGTACATCTGTGATAATCCGTATCAATTATTCGTCCGTGTAGCCGCATTGTTCAGAAACTGAAATTTGTTTGATGGGCTATGCATATTGTTTGGTTTGGTACTAAATGATCAGGCTATGGACACGTGGGATATAAGAAGAGGCTCTTTGTTACCCTTTAAAAATCTTTAAGAAACTTCATTCAATTTCGTAATAAGCACATTGCGCATTTAAGATCCGAGTTAACGCTGGTCTTTAGCAACCCATATTTGTCGTTAGATGCGACTAACGGGATCGGGTGATTGTTGTTTAGTGCGGCGTTCGTTAAACAACATACTTAAACACACACCATATCAATGAACTGACTGTTTCATAGGGTATTGACCATACGTGTTCTTCTTTTGCCACAGTTCACTATGGGTCTTGGTTCGACCACGTCCTCGAGTGGGAATACCTTAAGAAGACGCATCCTGATCTTCCGATACTTACCCTCCATTATGAGGACTTACAGGAGGCGAGTGATTATTTCTCAATGCTGCATATGCACTTTTGGAACTATTTGTATTGAGAAATGTCTATATATTTATCAAATTTAAACAAACGCAGTTATATATGAAACGTCAGTGTCATTCGAAACAGATTCCATTGAGTAGAATATCATGTGAAGCATTTCGAGTCGGAGGTCATGTCATATTTTCCTCTAGTTTTTATCTTAAATCCTCCCAAAGACACGAGGGCCTAAGGACTCGACTGGTGACCCCTGGTGCTTTAGACGGTTGGGTTTCCCGTGTCCATTCCGGGATCCATTCATGTTTTGCCCCTTTTTCTTGTCCGGTGTAAACTACAACGACACGTTCAAACACTTACATTTCAAGGTACACATGTATATTATTAATCAATGAAAACAGTCTAGGTCTTGGTAGTTTGTGTGATTTGATAATCGTGTTTACTTTGATTTTTATTGTTTCTAGGATCCTCTACGAGAGATTAGGAAAGTGAACGAGTTCCTGGGATCATGTCGCAGCACCGAGTTCCTGCGGGAGGCGATTGACCTCGCCCGCATTGGGAACATGCAACAGAAGAAGTCAAGATCCGCAGCCTACAGTGGAGGTATGTTTTACATAACTGGTCTGTTTGAGTGGAGGGTTGCTTGGTGGCCTCGTGGTTCGTCCCGAACTGTCAGGTCAAACGGGTTTTATTCCCACAAGTATAACTGCAGTATATCGGAGTAAGTTTTTACTTGAACAGAATGTTTCTTGTCGGTGTTTTTCTTGATGCTTCGAACTAGAGTTGCAGTGAACAAACTGTTATCTATTGTTTAGAAATCGTAAAGTTCTACTTTTAGTGTGAGTGAGTGAGTGAGTGAGTGAGTGAGTTAGCAATATTCCAGTAATATCATGGCAGGGGACACCAGAAATGGGCTTCACGCATTGTACCCATGTCGGGAATCGAACCCGGGGGTTCGGTGTGACGAGCAAACGCTTTATAACCACGTGCACTAGGCTACCCCAACGCCCCTCTACTTTCAGAAGTTCCCAAAGATATGAACGCACAATGTCTTTTTAGAAAGTGGTCAAATGTTCTATGAGTTATATGACACTTTCTCAGTAAGTAAGATTATAGTTTTTTAGGGGTTGAGTCTGGGAATGGAACTAACAAACAGACTGAAGCACATACTCGCAAGCACATATGTTTGTTCACACATGTTCCCAAAGCTGCTACAAATGTTCAGTATTATGACATCAAAATCATTAGTTTTTGTAACTTTCCAGGTGAAGTTGGTGACTGGAAGAACTGGTTCACTGAGGCCCAGAACGAGTGGTTTGATCAGCTGTACCAAGACAAGATGGCGGACTCTGACATCAAAGTTAGATTTACGTTACCGTAGCTCTCACAGAGATGTTTACCCTATGGTCATTATGTACCAATACTCATATACACGTAGATCAAATCACAGAGGAGTGAGTGAGTGAGTTTAGTTTTACGCCGCTTTTAGCAATATTCCAGTAATATCACGGCAGGGGACACCAGAAATGGGCTTCACACATTGTATCAATGTGGGGAATCGAACCCGGGTCTTTGGCGTGACGAGCGAACGCTTTAACCTCTAGGCTACCCTTAATCACAGAAGATGTATGTGGAAACGCGTATGTTGTACAGTGTAACGTGATCTGAAATTTCCAACAGGAGAGCCCTAGTTAAAGAAAACCACAGCTTACTGTACCAAACCAATCGACACGTACACTTACTGCAGACCACAATTTTACCCCGCTTTTAGCAATATTCCAGCAATATCACGGCAGGGGACAGCAGAAATGGGCTCCACACATTGTACCCATTCTAAGAATCGAACCCATATCGTAGGCGTGCAGCGTTAACGCTGTAACTATTGGGCTAGCACTGGTTAACTGTGATTATTCTTCAGATCTCAGGTGTAATCTTTTGAAAGAAATAACTAGTGTCCATCCTTAGTTCCCGTCTATATGTATGTCATCAGTAGACAAAATGGTTTTCTTACTTACTAATAATCAGGTCATAAAGCCCCTTGCCGCACTCCTTTGCGCGTGTGTGTATGTTTGGGTGGGTATGACTTTATTATCAATGTGTTTACGTAACTGTTATATTTGTGTCTCATAGACCATATGGCCGGATGCTGTTTTTAAATCTCTGGAACAACGAAATGTCTTTTATTGTAATTCAGCATGTGACACAACAATAAACTATATTTCTTCTTCCTAAACTTCATAATGTTTAACGACGGATACTCATATTGCAAATGATGATCGCCTTTGGTCGTTGCATGTGTATATCTAGAAAGCAGTGCTTGGTGGCCTGAAGGGGGAAAATAATCATTCCCCCCCGTGCATTGTTAGAACTGATCTTCAGTAACCCATGCTTGTTGTAAGAGGCGATTAACGGGATCGGGTGGTCAGACTCGCTGGCTTGGTTGACACATGCCATCGCTTCCCAATTGTGCAGATCGATGCTCATGTTGTTGATCCCTGGATTGTCTGGTCCAGACTCGATTATTACAGACCGCCGCCATATAGCTGGAATATTGCTGTGTGCGGCGTAAAACTAAACTCACTCACTCACTGTAGAAATACACGTTTGTTCGTAATCACCGGATTTCCGATGTGGTTCTCACATCCATGATAATTCACAAAAGGGAGGTAACTCCTGCGATTCCCACTGCCCACTGCTAAACAATGGGTCATACTCGATAAACTTACTGAAAAACAAAACAAATATGTAACAATAAGACCAGAGAATAACCTGTCTCGGAACAGATTCCATTGAGCGCAAACCTGCAAATTAGCAGTGAAAACTGAATGGATAATTGAAAATCAGTAACGAATGGTTGCACAATGTCTTGTGTTCATTGCCTGACTCCTAAAGGTTAGTGAAACAAAATGTTTTCCACAGACTTCTATAGTGACAATGTATTGTATGTAAAACAGCTTGGCATTCAACAGCTTTTATATATACGCATGTGCATTCTGGACCTTAAGCAGCAAGAAATGAAAACCAGACGTATTCTCTTTCCACGAGGTACTCGAGCCAGCCTCTCACCGAATATCACCGACTTGAAAACATGTGATCACATTCAACATAAGTAATAACGTCAAAACAGATAGCACAAATGTCAGTTTTAATTACCGGATGGTTGAACATTTAAAAGACATAATACTAACACAACACCATTTAATCGAAGCAGGTGAGGTGAGGTGAAATTGGGTTTTACGTCGTGCTTGAGAATATTTCGCTCATATGACGACGTGCATGCGTGTGTATGTGTATGTGCGGCTGCTTGTACTAGCCAAGACTGAAGCCGGTTTTATGGTGCTAGCCCACTGAGATACCATACCGCAGTGAAGCATGAATACCCCACTCAGACACATTATACTGACTCCGAGCCGACCAGTCCTTGTTGTACCCATTAATGCCGAGCGCCATGCAGGGACCAACAAGTACCATATTTTAACGTCTTTTGGTATGACGCGGTCGGGGATCGAACCCGCGACCTTCCGCTTTCCGGGCGGACGCTCTAACCACCACACCACGGAGGCGGTTAATCGAAGCAGAACGAACGCTTCAACCACTGGGCTACTCCCAGCGACCCTCACAAGAAATCCCGGCCTGTTTAAGCACTTTCTCACCAACTCAAGCACTGTTATTAAGCACCTTCTCTAATGTGGTATATTATGAGCAAGATAACTTTAATAGATATGTGCCATGATGAATGGTAATAAATATATTAACAACTGCAAATTCCTCTTTCTCTTTTCTTACTATTAAAAACAAATCCATTCAAACGATTCCCCGATCTGCGCACATTTCAACTTCATCGTTACGTGTACCATCCTTTTAATGAAAACAAAGAAATCGATGTAAAGAGTAGCGGCATTTAACGACACATGGCTTTGGTTATGTATGGATGTTTCAACCTGTAGGAGATATATCCTCTTTTATCAATGCCTTTAAAAATGTTGCTATTAATATGTTCTTCCAATCTTGGACTTGTACTCTGAAAAATAGCTCAAGATATTGTATTTATCGTGAGTATGAAAGCATTTTAGCTCCTGAGAAATATTTAGATTGCATTTTTGACAAACGACTTAGAAATATATTCGTTAATTTCAGATGTGGTCTATCAAGATTAAAATATAATGAAGGGAGGTGGTTAGGAATAGATAAATATCAACGTTTATGTCCATATTGGAATTTAGGTACTGAACACGAGTACCATTTTTTATTCATTTTCACATTATATAGCATAGATATGTCTCACTGTTTCCAACAACATTAAAACTTTCACATATATTATAGATATATAATAAATATTATGGTGAACAAACATTGTATATGTGATGCCTATCATCTCAGGTTTTACACATACTCTCTCTTAATTTATATGCATGCCATAAAATATACTTAAGGTTTTTAAAACTAGTACATTTTCCGTATTTATATATACGGTATATGTATACAATGTTTGTTCACCATAATATATATATATATAATATTGTGTAAACTAAGGCAATATTGCAATGTATATCTATTGTATACAAAACTGTATATATTTTGCATTGTAAATGGGCCTGAGGCCTTCGTACTGGAAATAAACACTTGCCTTGATAACTCTGCAACCACTTTGACAGATATGCACTTGCTATTCATGCAACCTTGTCCAAGTATATTTGTAGCCTGTTATATGTCATAGTTTTCTAACTGACATTGCGTGTGTGTCGAGTGTGATTGGCTAGGTGATGTCCCATGTAACAGTGCTATCGCCATTGCTGTAAAACACTGTCACCGGAAGTACTTAACAACGTAAAGTTTCGCGTAGTCCCGTGACCCATTTACCTGCCCTACTATTATGTGACCAACTATGTTACCAAGTATTTACTATACCTTGGGATATTATAAGCTTGATTATATGTATCACATTCACTAAAACACAACGAGGTGCGTCTGAATTATAAATATACAAGAAAGAAAAGAATTCAATTCACATGGACTTTATTTAAAAAAGGTCACACAATGTAGTAATTTGTGTTTAACATGAACATGAAGCAAGTCTTTCAAGCTGGTAAATACCCCAACGTTAACTGAAACAAGTGACAACAAACAATTCTTTCCAAATAGTAAAAAATTGCTGATGGTCTATTGTACCATTCTGACTATATCATAAGCATGTTGTGTATATAAAGCACCATCAAATTGTTGTAATTATACTAGGTGCCTACCCTGACCAAACTGTGGTACTCGTCACAATACACCAGCACACCCAATGTAGTAACATCTGTTTCCCTCCAACAATGCTTTATTATAAGTAAAATAAAGATATTCCACAAGGGTATTTAAAGATTGTCCATTGACATTCAGAATATATGAACGTACAAACGCAAACATGTCCCAAAACAAAACAAAAGATGGCTCATTGCAAATTTCCTTCTCTATTTAAGCGTCTTTGGAAGAAAATCAACACTGGCAATGGAATACGATTCGCTAAAACTAAACTGAGTTCTCATAAACACACTATACAACGATAACATAGGACGGTTCTGAAATGAATTGCATACACTTCTCAATATATGATAAATATTTAACTACTTGTTAAACATCTACAGGCAATATGACCATGAATGACATGAACAAAATGGCATTATTATAAGAAATCGCCATAGGGTGGGTCCAGTGTGTGACTCCCACTGTATCCAAGCATGTATGTATGAAGCACTGTCAAATAGTGATGATACAAGGTGCCCGCAAAGTATAGCTCTTCCCGTAGTTACATGGAACAGTTGTGGTCCTTTGATTTTCATTACACATTCCATGAAATTCTTCCCACTCAAGTGATACACCTCTGTGAACGGGAAACACAAGGCGTGCTTGAAGCCGTCTTGCAGAAACATTATCGAGAACTGTTCATGGTGGAAATATCATTTGGTCCTTTAAGGGAAGTACAACTTTGTTTGGTTTGCTGCGGTATAGGAGGTCATGTATATAAAAAGCAATGTTTCAATGTGTCCAACAACATATAAAACTTGATCTGATTAATACAATGCTTGCAGCTACAAGATGTTAGCGACAGAATGTGCCACCCTCATCCTGATAGCCATGGCATCTGCAGGCAACATAATATGCCTAATCAAGAGTAAATCGAACCTTCACGGGGCAATCTTTCATTTGTTCAGCATAATATTGATCAAACCACTCGTTCTGGGCCACAGTGAACCAGTTCTTCCAGTCACCAGCTACACCTGGAAAGTTACAAAAACTAATGATTTTGATGTCATAATACTGAAAATTTGTAGCAGCTTTGGGAACATGTGTGAACAAACATATGTGCTTGCGAGTATGTGCTTCATTCTGTTTGTTAGTTCCATTCCCAGACTCAACCCCTAAAACACTATAATCTTACTTACTGAGAAAGTGTCATATAACTCATAGAACATTTGACCACTTTCTAAAAAGACATTGTGCGTTCATATCTTTGGGAACTTTTAAAAGTAGAGGGGCGTTGGGGTAGCCTAGTGCATGCGGTTTAGACGTTCGCTCATTTTGTGTATGTCATATAAGTAACGATTCATTATCTTGATGTTTAGCTGTCATAGTTTTGGTTATATACTAATATGGTGAGTGAACATTGTTTGATAGTTATTCATAAAGTTAACTCATATTAATATGGTGAGTGAGTACTGTTTGATAGCTATTCATAAAGTTAACACATATTAATATGGTGAGTGAGTATTGTTTTACGACGCTCTAAGTCGGTATCGTAAAATGGGCTTTGATCTCAATAAGGATTTCTTCTGATTATTGAAAAGGTTTTGTCGTTTGTAATAATTCCATTTGCTGTTGCAGTGTTGTGTGTTTAATTCATGTGATGTTAAATCCACGTCACCCCTGTCCGCATCAAATATACTTGCCTTTCCGATAAGCAGCCTTGCCAGTTAGCTCGGCTGTAGCCTTGACTTTCTTCATGGAGTCAAAGTCGCAGTGGTCACACACTTGTCTGATGTAGTCGTCACTCCTTGATACCCCCAGAAAGTCACACAACTTCTTAGCCTCCCTGAATGTGTCCTGTGAAGACAAAAACAATATTAAACATAAGACGACACGCCAGAGAACAAATGCGGCAAAAACGTTTTTGTAATCCTAAAAGAACACAGACAGGAAACCAGAATGAAACATTGTCTGTGACTATATTCTAGGTCCTTGCCCTGAGTAACATTGCCTGTGACTATATTCTATGTCCTTGCCCTGAGTAACATTGTCTGTGACTGTATTCTATGTCCTTGCCCTGAGTAACATTGTCTGTGACTATATTATATGTCCTTGACCTGAGTAGCATTGCCTGTGACAATATTATGTCCTTGCCTTAAGTAACATTGTCTATGTCTATATTCTATGCCCTTGCCCTGAGTAGCATTGCCTGTGACAATATTATGTCCTTGCCCTGAGTAACATTGCCTGTGACTATATTATATGTCCTTGCCCTGAGTAACATTGTCTGTGACTATATTCTAGGTCCTTGCCCTGAGTAACATTGCCTGTGACTATATTCTAGGTCCTTGCCCTGAGTAACATTGTCTGTGACTATATTCTAGGTCCTTGCCCTGAGTAACATTGCCTGTGACTATATTATATGTCCTTGCCCTGAGTAACATTGCCTGTGACTATATTATAAGTCCTCGCCCTGAGTAACATTGCCTGCTGTCCTTGTCTTGAGTAATAGTGCCTGTGACTATATTAAGTCTTTTTCCTGAGTAACATTGCCTGTGACTATATTCTAGGTCCTTTTCCTGAGTAACATTGTCTGTGACTATATTCTATGTCCTTGATCTAAGCAGCACTGTCTGTGATAATATTTTATGTCCTTCTCCCGAGTATCATGGCCGACCTCTTTAAGGTCTTCATAGAAGAGTGTCAGGAAGGGAATGTCGGCAGTTTTCTTCACTTCTTCCCACCCCTTCAAATGGTCGAACCAGGAACCATATTCAACTGAAACATTGAACCATATATAACATTTCTATACAAAAAACATATCAAATAAACCACTGATACATATTCCCAGTTTGTGTGTTTATTTATTTTTATTTTTATTAAGGCCTCAAGGTGGTCTGTAGATAATCAAGTCTGAACCATACAACGGATCATCATGTTGCTTCTTGGACGTGACATAGAATCACACCTCATTGCAAAATATTTCCTCTTGTCCAATACGTTTTCAAAGAAATAATTATATTTCATATATAATGTTGTGAAAAAAATGTATTATTATTCATTTCTATCTATTAGTAAAAATCGCTTTTTTTGTCAAGTGTGGTGTTTTCCAAACACATCACCGCAAAGCACACGTGCCATATTTGGTCTCACCTTAGGCAAGTGAGTTTGCTCAAATTTGCCTCTGTTCACCAAGTAGAAAATGGGTACCCGGTGGTATAGGTCATGAGACTATTAACCTTCTAGCGCCTTGAAGCAGCTTGGGTTATACGGGGTAATATTAATGTCCATTATGTTATATGTTATATGCTTAGAGCTTTCCCCCGTTGAGTTTTGCGCTATATGTGGCCATATTATCTATTATACTCTACAGAAGCACCCTCCATTCACAAAATTTGTAACAATAAGTATTCATTGCCTGACACTACAGTGTAACTTACATCTCCCCTCTGTTGCAGGACGAACATAGTTCTCCCACTTCCCATGGTAGTCGTTGATGCCCATCTTTTTCAAAAACACGAAATAAGAAACAATGGCATCCTTGGGATTGCGAATTACGTGCACAATTTTTGGTTTCTTGACCTTGACCTCGTCTGGCAGGTGACCTAACGGTGCGTGGGAGTTGAGGAGTCTGGGAGATGGGAGGTCTTTGTACTTCTCCTCATCCGACAGTTCCAGCATGGTCGATGTCTTGTCGATGTCCGTTTTGTCCAGCTTGCCTGCCAAGAGAAGTCGTGACAGCTCCCATATCCAGTGTGTACCTGCATTAAAATACACGTCAGTGTAAAACAACCAGATTTCATATGCTCAGAAATAAAGCCACTTGCTGTGAAAAGAGTAAGTGAGTGAGTAAATTTAGTTTTACGCCGCACTCAGCAATATTCCAGCTATATGGCGGCGGTCTGTAAATAATCGAGTATGGACCAGACAATCCAGTGATCAATAGCATGAGCATCGATCTACGCAATTGGGAACCGATGACATGTGTCAACCAAGTCAGCGAGCCTTACCATCCAATCCCGTTAGTCGCCTCTTACGACAAGCATGGGTCACTGAAGATCAATTCTAACCCGGACCTTATCGAGTCTGCTGTGAAAAGATAAACAGCTGTGAAAAGATAAACAGCTGTGAAAATTATACGGATGGATCACTGAATATCGGGGATGACACCGGGTGTTCACGAAGAATGGAAATGATACAGTAAAAGAGTTTAACCCAGTTTAACAGCAGTTCAGTGAGAGAGTGAGTTTAGTTTTATGCCACTTTTAGCAATATTCCAGCAACATCACGGCGGGGGACACCAGAAATAGGCTTCACACATTGTACCCATATGGGAATGGAACCCGGGTCTTCGGGGTGACGAGCGAACAACTAGGTAACCCCACAGTCCAACAGTAAATAGTTCAGCTTGCAATTGTGTTTAGTATGGTAGGAAACCATCTTAACGTCATACTACTGGACGTCTCACATTAACCAGTGTAGAAATGTCGGTGGTTGAACAGCCAACAAAATAGTAATCTTTTCGATTCTGGGTTTCGAACCGGCGATCAGTGGATCCTGGCATAACTGAAGGGAGTAGTTCTGCACATCGTATTGCAGCATTTTAGTCCATGGGTCAACCCGTGACCTCTGGGACAGGGGGTTATGGAGACATTAGATGAGGTGAGGTGAAATTGGGTTTAACGTCGTGATTGAGAATATTTCGCTCATATGACGACGTGCATGCGTGTGTATGTGTATGTGCGGCTGCTTGTACTAGCCCA
The DNA here is from genome assembly GCF_003918875.1 of Haliotis rubra. NCBI lineage: Eukaryota > Metazoa > Mollusca > Gastropoda > Lepetellida > Haliotidae > Haliotis > Haliotis rubra. The sequence goes on along the minus strand of NW_025765006.1, from coordinate 218,346 downwards.
GACTGAAGCTGGTTTTATAGTGCTAGCCCACTGAGATACCATGCCGCAGTGAAGCATGAATACCCCACTCAGACACATTATACTGACTCTGAGCCGACCAGTCCTTGTTGTACCCATTAATGCCGAGCGCCATGCTGGGACCAACAAGTACCATATATTTTAACGTCTTTTGGTATGACGTGGTCGGGGATCGAACCCGCGACCTTCCGCTCTCCGGGCGGACGCTCTAACCACTACACCACGGAGGCGGTCTACATAAGATGAACAAAATGTCCATAAGATCATATAAATAGGGAACATACACTACAGATTCAGCTCCATCTATAATACCTAGGTTGGTTGGTTGATTAACGACACACTCAGCAGTATTCCAGCTATATCTCTATATGTAAATAATCCAGACTGGACCAGACAATCCAGTGATCAACAGCATGAGCATCGATCTGAGCAATGTGGATACGATGACATGTGTAAACCAAGTGAGCGAGCCTGACAACCCGATCCCGTTAGTCGCCTCTTACGACAAGCATGGGTTACTAACGACCAATTCTAACCGGGATCTATAATACCGAGGCGTATTATATAGAATTCAGAGCAGGATGACATAAGAAATTATTTCCAAAGTTCCAACACAGGGCCATTCCCTGTCCATTACACGCGCTGGTCAATTTAAAGCAAATTTGTTTCACTGTGTAGGTTAGCTAACTCGCACACACACAATGTTGCTGTGTCCACGTTACACTTCTATTCCTGACCTCGATTTGAAAAGAAACGAATTCATATGACTACTTAATATTTAAGTAGATAATAATGTACATACTTAAAACGAGTAAACACACCGCTTATTGAGACCTCCGCATGTGCATCAGATAAATACATTCAACTAAAAATGCATTAAAACTGTCCATGCGGAATTAATGTTACCAGCAGCAGAAAATAAACAACGCTGCAGGTGCTCACTAGCTAGTTATAGCCTCTGTATACAGTTAGCTCCGGGTGCGATTATCTAACGTTTTAACCACTAGGCTACCTCACAGCCCCTACAAACATCTGAATGAGTGAGAGAGTGAGTTTAGTTTCACGCCGCTTTTAGCAATATTCAAGCAATATCACGGCGGGGGACACCAGAAATGGCTTCCACACATTGTACCCATGTGGGGAATCGAACCCGGGTCTTCAGCGTGACGAGCGCACGCTTTATCCACAAGGCTACCCCACCGCCTCTATAAACATCTGAAGTCGACAGGGGATTATATAATGCCTTACATGTAAGGCGGTGTGGGTATGTGATATAAGATAGCCCAGTGGTTAAAGCGTTCGCTCGTCATGCAGAAGACGCTGGGGTTCGATTCCCCACATAAACTAGCATCCAAAAGAAACGCCACCAAATATTTTTCAGGTCTAAAACAAAACAAAACCGAATTATGGTAACATTAAATGTTTTATTGTAAAAGGCAATCATTCAGCAACAGTATTTAATGGGTAGCAAGAAGAAAAACGACGCAGCTCGTAATCTAATGGCACATGAATGACATCGGGTGCATTGCCCAGTATCACCAATGCAAAATTGACTGGGAGCTTTTACAACTTTCTGGGCAGCACATATTGTTCAATACCGGGTGTGGACACCTCTAGCAGTGATGCAGGCCCGAACCAGGCGTAGAACTGAGTAGGTGAGTCTTCTGACGTCTTGATAAGGGATCCGACGCCTGTTCTCTTGCATAGCAACTGCCAAAGCGTTCCTCGTATTGGCGTTTCCTAATACGACGTCCCAGTTGGTCCCAAAGGTGTTCAACTGGGGACAGATCGGGCGACCTCGTCCGTCAGACTTGAAGAGCTGGAACCTGCTTTCGTCACTAAAAAGCACTCTTCACCAGTTTCGCTGTTGCCAGTGTGACACGGTCCTGGTCCATCTCAATCTGGCACGTCGTCGTTGGCACGTCAACGTTATGCCCTTGAAAGGTCGATAGGCACTGAGACAATGATTGCGGAGTCGTCTGGCCACAGTCTGTCTGCTGACCGCATGTCCAAGACTGTTGGCGCTTGATGACGTCACAGTGACGTAGCGGTTCGTCAGGTGAATCACCCGTAACTTTAATCCGGTCTTCTTGTTGGGTGGTGACCTTTGGTCTACCACTCCTTGGCCTGTCTGCAGTAATGCCAGTCTCTTGTAGACGTGTGCAGCATCCCATGGTCCAAGCCACATGCTCTTGTGTCGCTCCCATCTGTAGCATACCGATTGCTCTCTTCCTCTGCTCTGCTGTTAAAACAGGTATGTTCCTGGTTGTCAATCAATTAAAATGATGAAAGAGAATAAAAATGGTCAGCTTTTACACCCTAATCTGATACGGGTAACTTTGTGCACAATTTCCATACTACGCGGGTAAATTCGGTTGTTGTTTTTAACTAAATACGAAAGTGAAAGAGTTCACTGGGAATACACATGTTGTGTTCGAGAGATGTGTTTTAGCTAATTTCGAACAGATTGACAATTATTTTGAAAATTTACAATCATTTATATTTTGGTGGCGTTTCTTTTTAGACGTTAGTTTGGTTACAATGTGTGAAGCCCATTTCTGGTGTCCCCTGCCATGATATTGCTGGATTATTGTTATTCACTCACTCACTAGATATAACACAAAGTTATACACGTCCATATCTGTGTCACAAACACAATCCATGCTAAATACATAAACAGTAAGTGGCTTGGCTCCGGGAAACTTGAAGTAAGATCTACTCAGTTACTTACCAGCTGAAAATACGAATTGTCTTTCTTAAGTAATTTTGATTGCACGAGAAATTATACTTTAGTGTTCACTTTCACCGACAAGACATGATTTACAGTTCGGCGAATCACTTCCACTGACAAGACATGATTTACAGTTCGGCGAATCACTTTCACTGACAAGACATGGTCAACAGTTCGGCGAATCACTTTCACTGATAACAAATGGTCTACAGTTCGACGAATCACTTTCACTGACAAGACATGGTCAACAGTTCGGCGCATCACTTTCACTGACAAGACATGGTCAACAGTTCGGCGCATCACTTTCACTGACAAGACATGGTCGACAGTTTGGCGAATCACTATCACTGACAAGACATGGTCAACAGTTCGGCGCATCACTTTCACTGACATGACATGGTCAACAGTTCAGCGCATCACTTTCACTGACAAGACATGGTCAACAGTTCGGCGCATCACTTTCACTGACAAGACATGGTCAACAGTTCGGCACATCACTTTCACTGACAAGACATGGTCAACAGTTCGGCGCATCACTTTCACTGACAAGACATGGTCAACAATTCGGCGCATCACTTCACTGACAAGACATGGTCAACAGTTCGGCGCATCACTTTCACTGACAAGACATGGTCGACAGTTCGACGCATCACTTTCACTGACAAGACATGGTCAACAGTTCGGCGCCTCACTTTCAATGATAGGACATGATCTACAGTTTGGCGAATCACTTTCACTGACAAGACATGGTCAACAGTTCGGCGCATCACTTTCAATGATAGGACATGATCTACAGTTTGGCGAATCACTTTCACTGACAAGACATGGTCAACAGTTCGGCGAATCACTTTCACTGACAAGACATGGTCAACAGTTCGGCGAATCATTTTCATTGACAAGACATGGTCTACAGTTCGGCAAACCCTTGGCGTTATAAGCGAATTCTGAGTGTGTGTATTCATGCGCGTACGATTCCTCACTTTCTGTAGGTTTTAAAGAATTCCAATATAGTGGTACATGGGTTGTGTTTTTCCTTTGACATGTTAAAGTTACGCACGTGTATTTTTGTTAATTATAATTTTATTAAAAAAATATTTTCCAACATGAAATGTCTACGAGGGAGTTATTGTGTTGGAAATTGATGTTGGGGAGTAAAATGCAGAGATGTGGTGAAAAGTAAAATGCAGAAATGTGGTGAAAAGTAAAATGCAGAGATGTGGTGAAAAGTAAAATGCGCAGAGATATATATGGAAGGATTACTGAAAGTCAGCGATGATACGGGGTGTTGGAGAAAGGGTTAGCATATCCTGCTCCGCCGGTACCCGTTCATCATACAATTTGTATTAAAAAAAACTGTTTGTTGTAGCAGTGGACATACCTGACCTGAAGTATGTCATTATGATGATGTCATCCGACCTGATCTTCACAGAGGCCATATTTACGATGGCCTTTTTACTGGGGAAGTTGGGAAAGCGATAGTCGTTGTGCGTGATAACCGACAGCCCGTCGCCGCCGTCGTCTCTCAGCCTCACCGTCGTCATTCTGATAATGTCTCTGTGGCCGTTATAAACCTGAAATGTCACAAATATCTGTGTTACGTGTATAACATTATGTATACAAACACTGATACTTTTGTTTGTTTGTTGTTTAACGCCGGACGCCAGCTATTCCAGCTATGTGGCGGCGGTCTGTAAATAATCGAATCTGGACCAAACAATCCAGTGATCAGTATCACGAGCAACGATCTACCAAATTGGGTGAGTGAGTGAGTTTAGTTTTACGCCGCACTCAGCAATATTCCAGTTATATGGCAGTGGTCTGTAAATAATCGAACCTGGACCAGAAAATGCAGTGATCACTACGCAATTGGGATAAGATGACATGTGTCCACCAAGCCAGTGATCCTGACCACCCAATCCCCGTTAGTCGACTCTCACAACAAGCATGGGTTGCTGAAGACCCATTCTAACCCGGATCTTCAAGGGAATGTCATCTTGCAGTTGGGGTAAGTGAGTTAGGTTTAACGGAGAGGTTGAGGAGGGAGGAAAGTCTAAAGTGATGTAGATGTCAGATGTCTACAACCACGGACAATCACAGATGTGATGGTGATACAACTATAATCATGGGGAACCGATACTCGAACCCATGATCATAGGGTCCTGGTGTATACAAGGGATGCAACTCTGCACAACGAATTTCAGCACTCGAAACGACCGGGCAGTCAACAAAGAAATGCAACAGCAAAACAGGACCTCAAAAACATGAACTAAACATGTCACGACAACAAAGTTGAAAAAAGAGAACGCAAAACATAATTTTATTACATCTCTGACGTCCAAACTTTAAAAGCCGTGCCGTCAAAAGCCATTCAAACAATAATTACCACAAGACCACAAAAATATAATTCCTTTAACTAGCATTTAGAAGCTGGTATGAGTGAGAGAGTTTAGTTTTAGCAATATTCCAGCAATATCAAGGAGGGGGACACCAAAAATGAGCTTCACACATTGTACCCATGTGGGGAAGCGAACCCTTGTCTTCGGTGTGACGAGCGAACGCTTTAACCACTAGGCTACCCCACCGCCCCAGAAACTGGTTTGATGAAGAATAATTTTTTATTGCAATAGGTGCGACGTTATCAGGCAAATGATGATCTGTACCGAAACGTCTCACCTATTGATATAAAGAAGTTGTCTATTAAACAAAAGTGTTCCTCTTCACAAAGATACAATTATTTTAAAAAAATACAATTCTGAGCAACACGATTCAATAGTCACTATACTAAAACGTGAAAACCAAGGTCCATTTGCGATGATGCCCTATGTTTACGTTGTATGTAGACCGTGTTATGTCGTCGTAACCTCTACGGACTGACTGACTGAGTTTGGTTTTACGCCGCTTTTAGCAATATTCCAGTAACATCACGGCGGGGGACACCAGAAATGGGCTTAACACATTGTACCCATGTGGGGATTCGAACACCGGGTCTTTGGCGTGACGAGCCAACACTTTAACCACTAGGCTACCCCACCGCCCCTAACCTCTACGGAGAGCGAGCCAGCCATTAATAGGTATAGTCATGCGCCTCGCTGTCAAAGCTGCAGTAGCTAGCATTCCTATACGACTAGGCAAAACAATATGTAAAGTGCATCGCAACCATAGCATTGGGTCAGCATGTACTGATAACAGTTTGTTTTCAAAATACAAAGAGAATAGTCTGGTCATGTGATATGCAAATTAGCCTGTGGCGGTGACTTAATGCAAAGTCATCACTGCGCCAGTGTGTTATCTGGAACCCGTTCTACCCGATGACGTCACAACAGCCTTGGAGAACCTGTTTGGCAGCGAAGAGAAATACTTCCACGAAACTGGAATAATATCTCTCAAACATCGTCGGCAAATGTGTACCAGTGCGGGGGTTTGTTGAAGGGAGAGGGGTACACAAAGTCCGCAGTCTAGACTACCAGTTGTCCGACTTCCATTTATTATAAGTCGCGGTGGCTGAGCGGGTTAGGCGGCTGATTTTGTGTGCTGGCGATTAGGTGCCTGACTCTGAGGGTGTGGGTTCGAATCCCGGATGGGACTCATCCCAACAAAAGTGCTAGAATGGGTACTTTACTAAGAAAGTGTAATCCCAGATATAATATATGTTACATTTGACCAGATTCTAAATGGCATTGTGTAATCATGGGCTGCAATAACAAATCGAGGAACCTTGAACCTTGTATAAAAATACTTCACTGAATCTGAAGTCCCATATGCAACAAACAATAACAAGTGAGTATGTTTTTGTTGAACATCAAATCCTATTGCAATATATTTCCAATATTCAAGTTCCGGTACAAACTCACTAGGCGAAATTGATTTGTATGTATCCACTCACCGTCGACAACGAGATTCCGTCCCTTGCATGCAGCACACCTCACTTACAGTTATCTAGGTCAGTGGTAACAAATATTAGTGACAGGCAAAGAGTTGAGTCGAGAAAAGTCGGGACCGGTCCTGTGGGTTATACTAAAATGGATTGTAGAATGCTAAACCGAAACGGGATTTCAGGGCAAATATATCATTGACATTTTAAAAGCATATTTTTTAAGGGTTTGAATTTGTATCTGAATGTGCATGCCACAATATGATGCTGTCACGTATCACTACAATCGGAGAGTCCTTCAAAAGATACAGTTTCTTGTTTCTATAACTTGTGTGTTTCAATCAACCTTTACCCATTTATCTGAAACCTACTCAGGATTGTTTTAATTACCATATTCTAACTTGTTCGAAGTTCTACAATCACGTACTTGTTAACCACAAGTTCCTGTTGACAAGGCAGACCCCCTCAAGCTGCATATGAAAGCCTACTATCTGTCACCACCCCTCATATACCTTCAACTCTCCCCTCATCACCTTCTCCCCATTTCTCTCTCTCTCTCTCTCTCTCTCTCTCTCTCTCTCTCTCTCTCTCTCTCTCTCTCTCTCTCTCTCTCTCTCTCTGTCTCTCTCTCTCTCTCTCTCTCTCTCTCTCTCTCTCTCTCTCTCTCTCTCTCTCTCTGTGTCTCTATCTGTCTATCTCTCTCTCTCTCTCTCTCTCTCTCTCTCTCTCTCTCTCTCTCTCTCTCTCTCTCTCTCTCTCTCTCTCTCTCTCTCTCTCTCTCTCTCTCTCTCTCTCTCTCTCTCTCTCTCAGGGGGAATCGGTATATCTACATGTATATGTTAAGAATATCATTACGGACAACGAAAAGTGTCTTACTTCACGTAGGCCCTATCTTTTGAAGGGAGCAGTACCCGGCTTGGGGTCCAGAGTGCAACTGCTGATAAAGTATATCATATCACAAGGGTAGGGTAGCATTAAAACGTTGGGGAGCCCACATGAATGTGGGTCAAATGTCTGATATAAACATTGGTGTAGAGTAGTGATGATTCGTTAGGTACGCCGTATAAGTTATTGTATGGATATAAGAATATTACATAGCAGTGATTGCATATATCATACTCTCATAGTAGATAATAGCGTCATGGCAATAACAAGATTTTGTCATCGCACCAGAGAAAAGCAGAATGAACGACATGAAGACTATGTACCCGGCAGGCCCTAGACGCAGTGTTAAGACATTGACAGGGTGTACATGTTTAACAGCTCGATATGATGAGGTCATCTCTTCAGACATTTACGCAACGTCTGAGCATGGACTCTCACCCCTGTGACCTGTTGCAGCCGCTCTCGTATGTGAGTAGGATTTGCAGCAGCTCGTAACTAAAACATGATCACTTACCTCTGTGTCACCGCTTGTCCCAGAATGTAGCCCTGGCGATGGTTGTGAAGGTCAACCAGAACCTCACTGTCAACAGAGTGGTGTGACTGCTGCTGGGTATCTTTGTGTTTGTTTGTTGGTTGTTTAACGCCGTACTCTACAATATTCCAGCTATATGGCGGCGGTCTGTAAATAATCGAGTCTGGACCAGACAACCCAGTGATCAACAGCATGAGCATCGATCTACGCATTTGGGATACGATAACATGTGTCAACCAAGCCAGTGAGCCTGACCACCCGATCCCGTTAGTCGTCTATTACGATAGGCGTGGGTTACTGCAGATCAATTCTAACCCGGATCTTCACGCCTAATTAGCTCATGACCGAACAGTTGAAACTGCTTAAGACATCATATTGGCCACTATGCTGCTACATTAGGAGGACAGACAAAGTGTATCATCATATTGGCCACTATGCTGCTACATTAGGAGGACAGACAAAGTGTATCATCATATTGGCCACTATGCTGCTACATTAGGAGGACAGACAAAGTGTATCATCATATTGGCCACTATGCTGCTACATTAGGAGGACAGACAAAGTGTATCATCATATTGGCCACTATGCTGCTACATTAGGAGGACAGACAAAGTGTATCATCATATTGGCCACTATGCTGCTACATTAGGAGGACAGACAAAGTGTATCATCATATTGGCCACTATGCTGCTACATTAGGAGGACAGACAAAGTGTATCATCATATTGGCCACTATGCTGCTACATTAGGAGGACAGACAAAGTGTATCATCATATTGGCCACTATGCTGCTACATTAGGAGGACAGACAAAGTGTATCATCATATTGGCCACTATGCTGCTACATTAGGAGGACAGACAAAGTGTATCATCATATTGGCCACTATGCTGCTACATTAGGAGGACAGACAAAGTGTATCATCATATTGGCCACTATGCTGCTACATTAGGAGGACAGACAACAGTGTATCATCATATTGGCCACTATGCTGCTACATTAGGAGGACAGACAAAGTGTATCATCATATTGGCCACTATGCTGCTACATTAGGAGGACAGACAAAGTGTATCATCATATTGGCCACTATGCTGCTACATTAGGAGGACAGACAAAGTGTATCATCATATTGGCCACTATGCTGCTACATTAGGAGGACAGACAAAGTGTATCATCATATTGGCCACTATGCTGCTACATTAGGAGGACAGACAAAAAGTGTATCATCATATTGGCCACTATGCTGCTACATTAGGAGGACAGACAAAGTGTATCATCATATTGGCCACTATGCTGCACATTAGGAGGACAGACAAAGTGTATCATCATATTGGCCACTATGCTGCTACATTAGGAGGACAGACAAAGTGTATCATCATATTGGCCACTATGCTGCTACATTAGGAGGACAGACAAAGTGTATCATCATATTGGCCACTATGCTGCTACATTAGGAGGACAGACAAAGTGTATCATCATATTGGCCACTATGCTGCTACATTAGGAGGACAGACAAAATGTATTATATATTAGCAAAGTAACTGAGAGAGAGAGAGAGAGAGAGGGGGGGGGGGTCATTGGTGTGTCCTTTATAGTCCTCCTGGGGCAATGTTCAGTACAAGGCCAAAACACATATGCATGCACGCATACAAGGTACAGGTCTATAGTGGAAGTGCTGCTTATTTAAACCCCCAAAACTCATTGGTATCGGTCACTGCCCCCTGAAGTAGGACATCTTTTGTAATGGAATAAATCAGTTCAAAAGTCTCAGGAAGTTCGCTCTGAGATTTGTAGGTCACGTCCATTATGACTGAAGTATGCTATCGGTCATGAATACTATTCCACAGCCATTACCGCTGCTATAAATGTGTGTGATCATTACCCAAGTCAAAGTGTCGTGTATGAGATTATAGAAGCGGTTCTGTTACTCTACTGCCTATATGGAAGATTTCTTTCCTTCCTTTCCTTCGTTCAAACGTTCGTTCATTGTTATTCTAGAGGGCGGTGGGGTAGCCCAGTGGTTAAAGCGTTGGCTCGTCACGCCAAAGACCCGGGTTCGAATCCCCACATGGGCTCAATGTGTGAAGCCCATTTGTGGTGTCCCCCGCCGTGATGTTGCTGGAATATTGCTAAAAGCGGCGTAAAGCCAAAACTCAGTCAGTCAGTCAGTCGTGCGTTGTTTGTTTTGTTTTGTGTTTTGTTTTGTTTATTAAGTACTAACTAACGGGCAAGATAAACGATACCAAGTCGACATCAGTGATATTACAAAACGACAAACAACCGATTATGGAAAAGGAAAGTGAATTTTAATACCAGATTAACATTAACTTACGACTATCTTAGCGCTGAGAGAGCTTCTAAAATCTAGGCCCAGTAGTATAAAGACTTGCGGGAGTAAATTCGTTTTGTGATGTTTACATTGTCAATTTACTTACCATAAGTAAAATTTACTTACATGCTCAAATATACTCACTCCTGTAAGTAAATGTATGCATGTAAAAACAGATGTATAGAGATCAGGTTTATCAGAGTAAACAACGTATCACTTGATGAACCACAAGAGCACAGTTATTTAACTAACAATCATAATCAGAGTTAATGAGATATTCGAACCGGGTATCATCGGTTCCTGGACACAACTCTACAAAATCGCGGACTTATAATACGATGGTTAATCTACGTTGAATCCAATGGGTTATGGTTGAAACCAGCTGATTCTGACGTGAAAGGGACATAACTCTGTTCAGTCTAAGGGACAGTACATCGTTCATTGTGTTTGAAGACTACTACAGCTTGTTCAGCTTGACCTGAGCTACTCTACATATGCATGACCCGTGAGGTCAATTGGCGCAAACGGCAGGTCGAGTTAACTTCATTAAATAGGGGAGCAGAGAATGTTAAACGGCGACCTTGTCTTGCCTGTTCGGACATGTTGACAATCAACTGACAAAGGTGCACCCCTTCACAATAATAGACTCAACCAGTTGTGACACGGTCACACGATGCATTAGTATTCACTTGATCAGGTCAAGCTGAACAAGTTGTAGTGTTAAATAAAAATGGTCCAAATTACTTAACAATAATATACATTGGAATATACTGCTATACGAACGTTACTTGTCAGCAAATATGTGAGAGACATTTATGAACTACACGAAAAAATTGACAGGCTCGGTGGATGTGATCGGTAATTCGTGATTAACCGCGATCGCGGCATTTGAAATCATTCAACTTAAACATTCATAGGACTCGGTTGCAGGCATTGAACTGGGAACATCATTAAATTCTCACAGAGGCTGAACTCGGTTTTAACACTGACACCGTCCCCTAGGGGACCTGGAAACTATTGTATAAATGTAATATTAAACCAACCTTCGTAAATTTGGCTTCGCCCGAGAAAGCTCATTGATGAGTTGCTGATGAACATTGGCTTGAACTTTTTATAACAATATTATTTGTAGGTCTCGAAGGCAAACTCTACAGCAGAATACTTTCAGTGCATCAGGGACTATCATGGGAAACAAACATAATGAGCAAAATATGATTTTGCAACAGGGCATTATATTTATAGCTACGACACACTTATCAGCACATGTTTTCTGCAAACGTGAATTGTTAGTTCAAGTAGCGACTGGGTGAGTTTTTGAGTTCATTGTGGTATGGGTCGAAAAGCCTATTACCAGGTACCCTACAGCTAATCGCCAGCACACCTCCTCGATCACAAGAATGACACCGCGATCTCCAGTGATGGCTCCCCACACCATTACGCTTTCACCACCGACTGCAGTATACACACGTGTCAGCGTGACGTCTTATCCGACGTCGATAACCACGGTGGCGGCCGTTGCAGTCAAGATATACCTCACTCACCCATGGAGAAGACTCCAGTCCTATTACCCAGATGAATATTAGTCGTTGTCATTACCATGACAGCCTACCGCTAGGCGGTGGGGTAGCCTAGTGGTTAAAGCGTTCGCTCGTCACGTCGAAGGCTCGGTTTCGATTCCACACATGGGCACAGTGTTTGAATCCCATTTCTGGTGTGCCTCCCGCCTTGATATTGCTGGAATATTGCTAAAAGCGTCGTAAAATCAAACTCACTCACTCACTTTGGTAAAACCCACCATGGATATGGTGTTACAGAAACTGGAAAGATAATCGGGTTGAACCGGGATTCGAACTCACAAATAAACCAATTTAAATTGAAAAGGAGCCCAAGGAACACCATAGATTCAGCCTGAACCTGAAGAAATCTAGACTTGCTTCTTTTAGGGTTTTAGCATTGGAGGCAGGGCTAGGCTGTAGGGAACATAAATATGGTTCAGGGACTATGAGACAGACTACACTGTTTTTACTTCCCATATAGCCATGTATATTCAAATCATGATTATTTTGGCCCTTCGGAAGCACCGTACACCGGTTTTAGATATGCAGTTGCTACGTTCAAATGAGAGCATTACATGCAATACATGTACGCATCACTGAGGAACATATCAAGGTTCAAGAAGCTGTTCCTGCTGCACGATAACTTGGAAATTTATTGATTTAGTTGTTGATAGGCAAATATGGGTCTCCTCAACTGACAACTGCTAAAAAATGACAAGTTGTTAGTATGCGGAATGTGGGCATATCATTCAGGGCTATTGTAAGAGATGTTGGCATTCGTCACCACTCGCCCCTTTCCGTAACCTCCAAGAAGCGCCATTCGGCTTGTCCCGGAATAACACGAGTGGGTCACGAATGGAGATGTTGGCTGTCATCCATCGACAATGAGGCTATTGGGCAGAAAACATCAGTAACTTATGACGTTGAAGACAACCCAGTCTTCAGGCTGTGTATGAAATAACCCCCAAACCGAGCCAGACATCAGGGCTGGTAACTTCAAAATGTTACCAGCGCAAATTGGGTTTAACAAGACCAGACAATCCAAAGAAAATAACTCAAATAATGGTAAAAGTAATTCAATGGTAATTTAAGGTACAGCTCCATGCATCGATAGGTGTCGCATTTCGGCAATATTAAAATGTACATGCTGTTCTTCGAGTTTTGCAGAACACCGCCCATCGATAGGATTCGCTTTTTTAGTGATAATATATGTCAACGTAGTGCTTTGAGCTGGCGATACGATAGTTCAATGTTCAAACAGTCAAGTCTAAATGTAACACTCAATTTGAAAAATAGATTTTAAGATATGATGAATCCACTCAAATGTATGGACCTAAAATGTTTACCAGATCATCGGGCTGGCTAGCTGTAAATTTAGACCGTCCGTCAGAAATCTAACCCGTCTTGGGCGGTCGGAAGGGCATCATTTCATACACTGCTTCAGGTCGACCTCGAATGACAACCAATAGGGAGGATAGAACAGTCCTCGGATACACAAGACTCCATCCGTTCAAATGGCGTGTTAAAAACAGACTGACTTCCAGTTCGTCGTTTGTCGGTCCCAAACTAACCGAAAGATCGGTCGGGCATAGAGGCCGACGACCATTGTTATCCCCAGAGCACAAAGCAGCACGACTAGATCGGTGTCAAACTTTACGTCACTGGAATTTAATTGTCATGGAGAAGGTCTATTGGTCCGACGAAAGTCGGTTTGTTTTGTTCATGGTTGCTGACTGAGTTCATATTTGGCGCTGCAGAAACACTGCATATGCACAACGGAATATCTGTGAGCAAGTACCGTTTTGGGGGAGTTCACTGATGGTGTTGGGGTGCCACTCACATGGTTGTAAACTTGACCTTGTGACCATCAGACACAATCTGGATGGACAACGGTTCATCACTGGACAGGGTTGTTGTACCATATTTCGCTGACCATAAAATGAACACAGGGTCAGTGTTCGTGGACGACAATAGGAGGCTACATTGTGCACGTGCCTTTGGTGATTTCTTACGTCAAAAGGCGGTAGCAGCTCTACCTTGGCATGCAGGAGTCCAGATCTGAATCCCATAGAGCTTGTGGGGACATTGCAGATCGCAGAGTACGACAGAGAGATTCTCTAGTACAAAATGTTGGTGCATTGGAATAAACCCTCAATCAAGAATGGAACGTAATACTTCAACGTCAGAGTCGGTGTGTTATCCATGTGTATATTTTTGTAAGAAAACAATGCTCAAAGCGAATTTGGAATTCGAACTGATGTTCATAGATTTCTGTAAATGGTCTTGACTAATGGGTAAGAGGAAAGGAATGACAATAAAACCAGTCAAAATGTTTTCTTTATTTGTTTGATAATTCACATCCCACACACCAAAATAACGCTGCATATTAATGGCAGAAGTCTATTAATAGAGTCAGGATCAGACAAACCACGGGTTGATAAAATGGGGATAAAACCTAGGTCTACCGAGGCACGGACACTGGCCATCTACAGGTAATCCACAAAGTCACCTTTTACGACAAGCACACTCTGTGGTGAATCAGTTCTAACCACAATCCCCACACAATAAGGTAAGTTTTGTTTTACACCGATTTCAGTAGTTTTCCGTTATACCGTGGTGTGTAAGGAGGGATACGGAATATAGAGGTAGGTTGTTTTGAAAAGGTACATTGGGTAAAGGGTGGTATGAAAGGGTTACATGTTACATGTACGAAGTAAATAGATTACATGTGTAAAAATATTCTGAAACATGGTCGAATGTCTAAACGTTATCGCTCGCTTTTCCATTTAAGAGAAGTGTAAACATATTGTTGTTATGTTTGGTCATTTGATTGGCCAACTAAGCATTTTTGCCATAAACCTTAAACACATAGACAACGCCTCTACAGGTCAACGTTATATTGAATGAATGACAATAGAATGGTCGGGGCTTGTGAACTATGGCATTGACGTCTAACTGTTATCTGCAGCATAGGGGCGTGTCTCGCTTAGAAACAGCGTTAGAAAGACATATAGGTGTATAGACCCAACCCTATTACTATATAAAAGGAAAGGGATGTAACGACGAAACCACACTCTCCTCAATCAAAGTTAGATTTCACCGCGTAAAATATGTTTAAGGCCCGCCGAGGCCTACGGATCGAAAGCTAGATGATTTCCCTACAAAATCGGGTCATTATTTCAAAAGTTATACGCCACAACTCACCGAAAACAGCTACCTCCACAATTCCAAGACAAATTCATGGATCAGCCCCTATGATCTGCAGTTTGTTTTTCAATGCCGCACTCAGCAATATTCCAGCTACATGGCGGCGGTCTGTAAATAATTGAGTCTGGACCGGACAATCCAGTGATCAACATCATGAGCATCGATCTACGCAATTGGGAACCGATGACATGTGTCAACCAAGTCAGCGAGCCTGACCACCCAATCCCTTTATTCGCCTCTTACAAGTATGGGTTACTGAAGATCAATTCTAACCCGGATCTTCACGGGTCACAACAATCATGGGTGTCGTCTACAGTTATCTGTGAAGGTATTATTGTTGATGTATTTTGTTATAAAAATAGCTTCCATTTGTTGAAATATTTATTGAGTTATAAACGGTAAACCCTGTGTGGGAAATAGGCGAATCTACACAATCACCATCATGTTAAACGTTATTTTCTTAAAACTCAATAAAGGAAAAAAATATTGAAAAGTTATTGGCAATTAAATGTCTGTAAAATGAATCATTCTACCGTTACATATTGCGCAAAAGTTTACTGTATTGTGCTTTTATATAATCGTTGTTGGTTATTGAAAAAAATATTAATGAATTCTCTTTTATACTAGATGTACATTTAATAAATATACTGAAGATGAGGCCCATCCTTTATAAAAAAAATAGTTTTTCAACACTCCCTGGTTTCAGTTACGGCGTAAGGGTCCGTGAAATAGATCCTTCCAGATCTGGACAACGTCGGTCAGGAGAAAGAATCCCAGCATGGAAACGATGACGGCGATGCCTGCCGCCCCAATAGAGGTAGCAGACCTTCGGGTATCCAGCACGCTTACCAAACGTCTTACTGACTTCGATAATACGCGTTTGTCTATGAACAGAGCTAACTGAATACGTTGTTTAATAAGTTCAATTTCCTCTTTTGTGACGTTCACTGAACACCTGCATACACACATCGTAGGCACCGGTGTTGTAGAGCCGACGGTGTTTGATGACGTGGTTCCGGTTGTAGATGCTGTGGAGTGAGTGTTTGTTGTTGAAGTTTCGAAGCTGCTTGCGGGTGTTGATATTGTTGCAAGGTCGGTGGTGTAGGTTGTGAAGCTGTTTCCAGACGTTGTGGTTGTAGTTTGCGGGGTAGGTGATGGTGTTAGCATCTCCAAGGACATAGATGACGAATCCCACAAGACCGATGACGTCTGTGTCATTATTGATGACGTTTCCAACAGGACTGGTGACGTTTCCACCGTGACTGATGACGTATGCGTCATTGATGATGACGAACCCATCGTGACTGATGAAGTGTGTATCACCACCGATGAGGTATCCATCTCGACCGATGAGGTATCTGTCGTGTGTGATGACGTATCAATCGTAAACGATGACGTTTCAGGCGTTACTAATGACGTGTCCAGTGTAACTGATGTGAAGACTGTCGAAGACACTGTTGCGGCAAGAGATTCTAAAAATATATTTCGAATAAATTAAAACCAGGAATATAGACTACCTTTGTCTCTAATATGTTTAAAAATTCTACTTACGCGGGAATCATATAACATTGTCCCAACTACCTTTTCGTTTATTTAAGAGATTGGGCAGTTCCTGGTTATAGAACTGTACACAAAAATGGAACTTAATATAATAGTAAAGCCACCGTTTTACTGTCAAATTCAAGAATGGCCCTCTGAACTTTACATGTTGTTGAACCTCAGCAACCGTCCCCAACCCATTTCTCTTTTGATGTGGTTCATCTACACACAGCCATCCTGTAAAGCTAAGATCAGGCCCCTATAACCCCTAGACACCACCACTCGCCATCACCATCATCCCCTTTCACCACACCCTCGGGCCCCTCACACATCTCCACGCCGAACCCAGGACCTCTTGTCACCTGTCATACACCCTCCTTCTAACCTCCCCGTACGTACCTTCACACAGAGACCCCATCGTGACGTACCTTCACACAGAGACCCCATCGTGACGTACCTTCACACAGAGACCCTATAGAGACATACCTTCACATAGCGACCTCCCTGTACGTACCTTCACGCAGAGACCCCATCGTGACGTACCTTCACACAGAGACCCCATCGAGACGTACCTTCACATAGCGACCTCCCCGTACGTACCTTCACACAGAGACCCCATCGTGACGTACCTTCACACAGAGACCCCATCGAGACGTACCTTCACATAGCGACCTCCCCGTACGTACCTTCACACAGAGACCCCATCGTGACGTACCTTCACACAGAGACCCCATCGAGACATACCTTCACATAGCTACCTCCACGTACGTACCTTCACATAGCGACCTCACAGTGACGTACCTTCACACAGAGACCCCATCGTGACGTACCTTCACATAGCGACCTCCCCGTACGTACCTTCACACAGCGACCTCACCGTGACGTACCTCCACACAGAGACCTAACCGTGACGTACTTTCACATAGCGACCTCACGTTGACGTACCTTCACACAGCGACCCCACGGTGACGTACCTTTACACAGCGACCCCATCGTGCCGTACCTTCACATAGCGACTTCACCTTGACGTACCTTCAGACAGAGACCCCATCGTGACGTACCCTCACACAGCGATCTCACGTTGACGTACCTGCATACAGCGACCCCACGGTGACGTACCTTCACACAGAGACCCCCATCGTGACGTACCTCTACACAGCGACCTCATGGTGACGTACCTTCACACAGCGACCCCCTTCACCTACCCATCGTGACGTACCTTCACACAGCGACCTCACGGTGACGTACCTGCATACAGCGACCCCACGGTGATGTATCTTCATACAGCGACCCCATCGTGACGTACCTTCACACAGCGACCCCCTTCACCTACCCATCGTGACGTACCTTCACACAGCGACCCCGTAAAGCCAGGTAGACAGGTGCAGGTGTAATTAAAGATATCGTCAGTGCACGTCCCGTTATTCAGACACGGGTTCTCTGGGCACTCGCTCCACACTGAAAAGTAACCGTCACGTGTTTACATTACTATTAGCTATCTGAAGACGAGACCATCATACCCACGCAGTAATACACTGAAATATAATTGTTTATCATTTGCCAATGTTCAAGGCTGAAAATGTGCCATGTTCTTTATATTCATTTAGAAAAATAAACGTTTGTGTGCATATCGTGATTAGATTTACTGTACGCGTGCATTGGTAAATGGTACATTTTACGTACAGAAATGCTACTTATTCGGATTGTCCATAGTAGTTGATACACTATTATAGTATGACCAGAAATTATTGAGAATTTTAGGAATATGTTTAATTGGATTTCTAGTATAAACAACCTTGACCAGCTATCAAGTGCTTGGGTTCATTCAAGAGAGACAACTCCGTTAATCCTTTTTCATTAGTTTGTGAAGACTTATCCCCCTTTGTTTACTTGCTAGCAGACGACATTTTCAGTGATCCTCAGTATGGATGATTTAGAGAAGAGGAAGTTGATGTAAGAGTATTATAACAAGGACATCAGATCAGCTAAAGTGATTTCAAGTAGAACAGGCATCCCTTTGTCCACTGTCCAAAAATATTGTAAATGGATATGGCATTGAGCACCAGGGAGGCGCAGGTAGGCCCAGAAAATTGACTGTCGGTGACAGGAGGCGGCTTGGTATTCTTGTTTCTAAAAACAAACGAAGGAGTTTAGAAAACTTCAGACTGGATATGATTGATAGAGAAACTGTGGCTGTCTGTAAGGAGACAATTAGAACTGAGCTGTATGCAATGGGTTGGCAGAAAAGTCGAGGAATTCCATCACCGATCATGAAACGTGAGCAAAATGAGCGAAGGTTGAACTGGTGCTTACAGCATAGAAATTTTAAACTGAAAAACCTATATGTATCAGCGCCCAAAGTACAGTCCGAAATTTAACGCAACGCTCCTCTGTGTATTTGAAGGGAATATGAACAGTGAGCGGTACACAGATATTCTCTCACGTGTTCTGTGGAAAGTTTTGGATTTTCCAACAGGACAACGACCCAAAACATCGTTCAAAGTATTCACAGGCCTGGTTTCGGACCCGATATATGACATTATTAGATTAGCCAAGCTATAGCCCTGACCTAAATCCAATAGAAAATGTTTGGGGACTTATGAAGGAAAGTGTCAATAAGAAAAATCTGACAAATATTGCTGAAATGAAAGAAGAGGTGGTCCGATATTGGGACAGCATGGACCAAGACTTTCTATCTTCTTTGATCAGTAGTGTGCCCCGACGCGTTGAAGCCTGCATTGCTGCCCATAGTGACTTTACAAAATACTAACTGTTCACCTGTCTTTGAATCTGGAGTTATGTTCTGCTAATATTCACATTTAATACGTGAGTAATGAGTGAAAAAACATTATTACAATCTTAAATTCTCAATAATTTCTGGTTGTACTGTACACAGAGAGACATGGGTTTACTGTCAGCCTTAACGACTACATCGGTGTGATTCTCTTTGCCGTCTGTCTTAGGTGCGCGCGCGTGTGTGTGTGTGTGTGTGTGTATGCTGTGTATGTGTGGAGTGGTGTGAGGAATGTGTGTTTGAGTGTTTGTTCTTGCGTGCGTGCGTGTTTATAAATTTGTTTTTGGTCCAGCCCACCCATTGTGCCAACCACAGCCACGTCCGATAATAGTTCAATCGTCCATTCATGCCCCACCTGGTCTTGAAACAAAGGAGACCAGAAAACAACACCACTTCTCAGAAAGACACTTATAAATTATTAACAAGAATTATTGACCAGTGACAAAGACTAATCAAATTACAGTCAACACAAAACAATATGTATGTACAAACAGTCCCAGTCTTTGATGTATGTATTTCACAGCTTAACCAAGTACAATAGAGCATCAATTTCAAGGAGATTACAAAGAGCGTCATTCAAGTCTTTCAAAGATATTAAAACGTGATCAATCAGGTTCCCTGAGACCTCAACAAAGCTACCACAGCATGGTAGACATATAGCAGGCATTTCCACTTTGTTTGTTTGTTGATAGTTTTGTTTGTTGTTGATCTCTACTATTAGGCTGGGGTGGTAAAAGTGCAGCGCTTTGAGTTTAGTTTGTTGTTTTACGCCGCACTCAACACTATTCCAGCTGTATGACGGCGGTCTGTAAAAAATCGAGTGTGGACCAGACAATCCAGTGATCAACAGCATGAGCACCGATCTACGTAATTGGGATACGATGATATGTGTCAACGACGTCAGCGAACCTTACCAATCGATCCCGTTAGTCGCCTCGTACGACAAGCATGGGTTACTGAAGATCAATTCTAGCCCGGATCTTCGCGGGCAAGTTCCAACATTTACGCATCCATGACAAAAATGATGCAAAGATGCAATTCCCTATTTTGACTAGTTCCATAGGTTCCCATTACAATGTGTGGAAGACTGTCTCCCTTTAAATGGGCTTGTGACAGGTACGTGGGTGAGGCACCTGGTGTCATCAGTATTGATAGCGAGTCATAAACATATGCTTATGTTATGGTCGGAAGCACACACAAGACTTATTGTGTGTGTGGCGGGTGCTACCGGTGGGGTGTCATGCCCGGAAAGCCACATTTCAATTACATGTCTGTAAAGCCACATTTCCAATGCTGTTTTCCCATACTGCCTACAGTTCCAAACTGCCTACAGGTTAAAACAACATGATACGGTCCAGTGATCAGGAAGTGAATACACCGATCTGACCTGTTCTACCCCTGCTAAAATGAACTTGACTAGTTAGCTGGTTAATTCTATGGTGTCTTCCCACTCTGCGTACAGAAGTTTAAATAAATGACAAGTGTTGGTTGGTAGGACATCTTTATTCATTCTGAGAATTCTCAGACTTTACATGGAGACATGGATTTATCATGAAAAACTGATAGGTTTTACAGTCTTTCAGTGGTTTTACAGTCTTTTCACACACAACTGACAATCACTTTGCAAACTTGTTGAGATGTCCAGCAGCATCAAGGTACTGAAGAGGCGTTTTTCTGCCGCTCTGGAGGTGCTCCTTCAGTCTCAGAAGTCTCGCATCGAGCTCTCTGTAAACACGCTTGGGTGACTTGGGGAGGGCACCACAGTCGAGCTGAGCACGTTTAGCTTTGTCTGCGGCTTCGATTTTCTTGATGTTGCAGATGAAGAGGTAGATGTTTGGGTGGGCTTTGGCAATAAGGTTTTTCAGCTTCAGGTGCCACCCCTCAAGGTGGTTGTTAGGCCAATATTTCCATACTGCGTCCAGATCCGTTCCGGAAAACGTGCCTCATAGTCCACCCATGTACTCGTGACGTAGTCGTTGAAGTTTCTGACCTTCTCTGTCTCCGGGCCTTCGTCCATGGCGGCGATCCAAGTGTCCTCAACCATGTCCCGTGGAAGTAGTGGAAGGGCAGCTGCTCTTCTGACATAGGTGTGCACCTGTGGGATGTCCTTGTAGTCGTTTGTCAGTTTTCTCAGCCAAATTTCGCCACACAGCCTGAGTGAAGTGGAAGAAGCATCCACGCACTTCACAATCCTTATGGATTTCCTCCACTGCCCTGATGGCTGACACCTCAAAATTTATCTGGATTTCACTAGGCGCAAGTTCACCCCCTACTTTGTCCCTAACAACATCATTCAACAACGTGAATAGTCTGACATAGGTAGCCCTCGTACGATTTGGCAACAGCGCATGCACGCATGGATACATATCCCCATTCACCATACAGTGAATGACATACAGCTGGTCCCATAGGGCTGGTGTTCCATAGAAAGTTCCATCCATATACCACTTGTCGGCACTGCGGAGCATGTTCAGCATGTCCTCTGAAGCAAAAGCCAGTATCTTGTCGTCGTCACCATCATCAATGCACAAGAATTGCTGTCCATCTATTGTCTGAGTCCACGGTCCTTCGAGTTGAACATCAGCTAGAGACTTGGGTAGGTTTGGTAGAACTTTGCTTCTGTGCCGGTAGAGGGAGGACTTTACTCTCGAGAACGATCGTACAGACGCTGGGTCAGCAACCTCGGACAACTCTTCATCGTACAGCTGCCGAATGGATGTGACGTCCTCCTGTACACGCTGACGCAGTCTGCTAAGGAGTCGAATCTCATCTTCAGATTCCACTGGGACATGGTTGTGCGGTGTTGTTGATTTCATGAGGTCTCCAGTTGTAGAACAGCGGCCTTTGCATTCAGAATGTACACACTTCCAATGTGTTGTGGTCTGTCGTCTGACGTTGGGGCGATATCGGTACCCAGCAAAGAAAACTTGTTCTCCTCCTGGTGGAGAAGTGATGAATTGAACGCGTTGAACATTTGCCATTGTGTGATGGGTGCAGTTGGTTCCCCTTCTAATTTATTAGGAGTTTAATTAACTGAGAAGATGAGATCTTCTCAACAATTTAGTCCTTACCATGTTTTTCGACATAATCTGACAAAGACAGACAAAGCCTGTAACAACATAGTTAAAACAAGCCTACCCAACTTGATCAAATAGGATTAAGTTAATCCTGCTTTGGAGGTTACAATATAAGCATGCTAACTGCTTCCAAAAACAAAATAAAACAATATTATTGTAGTTTTTATTGGATGAGAAGACTCAAAACATACTATACACAGAAGTAGATGCACAGATATATACTAATATAATCCCCCTAATTATCCCTTACTCCAAACGAAGCACCCCTTCTTCCTTGATACTTGGGCTGTTCCATTATTCTACAGGGCAAAAACCTTTTCCCACGCTGCCTACAATGTTTTTGTTGGCAGTTTGGGATGTAGGCAGTTTGGAACTGTAGGCAGTATGGGACCTAACCTTTCCAACAGATTAATTAATTAATGAATTACCGTAAGCGTTAAAAGACTGTTCCTACGCTAAACACCAAAAGAAACGTTACCGTCCTACCATCTATGAATTAACAACAAAAATATGTTAGAAGGTTTTAGTTTACAAGAAAACTTAACAACACAGCTTTATACAAATCACGAACCAAATTCTCAAACGCATTCATGTTTAGGTGAACTGCGTCGTTTTCAGAAGAGTTAAATTGTCCTATTTTCGACCATGCCGAAATAAACCCAATAACAGTGATTTAGATGTCCAAAAAAGGGTTGAAATAAAATTCTGCTAAAGACAGAAATAAACCATTTAAAGGCACCATTTTTTAATTATTAAAACAAGAAAGAACCGTTGTAGAGTTTGTAAAATTGTAAAAGAATCACCTATGATTTCAGTCTTTTAAAACATTTTCTGCTGATTTGTATTAGTGAAAACAAGTACAACGTGTCTTTGATATTGTGAAAAAGTGTTTAGGAACACCGAAAATGATCTTTGTTAACATTTTTGCTTGCAAAGTAACATTTACACACAGCAATCGCCAAAACGTAGCAATATTCAAGCAGTATTTGCATAAATTTCACGTGTAGAATGATTCTATAGGGTATAAAGAGAGGCTCAGCCTAGAATGCATGATATGATACACAAGTACGACAAATATGCCACGATTAACAGCGAAAGAAGGGGAAAGAGTCATTGGGATGTTGCCGATGGGGTCGACATACAATGCTGTTGCCAACGCCCTCGGATGCCACCATTTCACGGTTATAAGACTTATTCAGCGCTACAGACAGACTGGGGTCACCGTAGATAGACCACGAAGTGGACGTCCACACATCACAATGCAGCAGAAAGTTTTCATAAGAAATGTACACATGGCAACAAACTAAACTATTATCATTATTATTATGTTTTTACAGATTAAGATTTCTTATTATAATGTGATAATATTATAGTATATTATATTGTGCTAATTATAGAAATAAAATCTGTTGTGATCTGAATAAAATTATGAGGAAACATGTCTTGTTTTGTTAAATACGGTAACCTGTTTGAATCACTAAGCATGTTTTGACAGCATAGCCGGGAGAGCCACATTCCATGTTCACGCAACCATAACTAGTGCCGGGAGAGCCACATCAATTTTGGCTATCTGTTTCGGAAATGTGGCTCTCCCGGCCAGTAACCACCGGCGGGGCAGAACATGCTTACCCTTTTTCGGGAACACCTGACCCGTGAAGATCCGGGTTAGAATTGATCTTCAGCAACCCAAGCTTGTCGCAAGATGCGACTAACTGGATCGGGTGTCAGACTCGCTGACTTGGTTGACACACGTCATCGTATGCCAAATCGTAGATCGATGATGTTGATCACTGGATTGTCTGGTGCAGACTCGATTATTTACAGACTGCCGCCACATAGCTGGAATATTGCTGAATGTTGCGTAAAATTAAACTCACTCACTCGGGAACACCTGGTGTTAGTGGTTCATATTATTTTCACAGCTAGTTTGCCCTTTACGACATAGAATCTATTTCTGAGGAAAACTCGGCGTTATTTTACAATAACGTTATATAATTACGATTATTATGCACAAATCCACAGAAATGTTGTTTTGTATAATATGCAAACATTGCTTGCGAAAACTGAATTAAATGTTAGTGGGGTTGTTGTTTAACTCCGTAAACAGCAATATTCCAGCTCTATAAATAGTCTGTAAATAATCGAGTCTGGACCAGATAATCCCGTGATCATCGATCTACGCAATTGGGATAAGACAACGTGTAAACCAAGTCAGCGAGCTCGACCATCCGATCCCGTTAGTCGCCTCTTACGACAAGCATGAATTACTGAAGATTAAATCTGACCCGGATCTTCATGGGTAGAATTAAATGTCAGAAAGTTTAGTAGTAAGTTTATGACAAATACGATACTTACAGCCATTGGGTTGTCTAGCAGTTCCCATGGACATCCCATTTCCTTCATAATGTAAGTATGCATAGAGAAATGCGGCGTAAGGCATTCCAGGTCCCAGTCCAATGGTCAGAGTCCCGGCTGTCACAGGAGCCCTGGCAACCGAATACCGACATGATGGAACCTCATCGGTGTCATAATCCGCAGCCAGTGTCTTTGCATAGGAGGTCTTCGTAACCACCGTCACATGCGTGTCAAAATTCGTTCCATCGAAAACCGAAAGGTCCGTGGTGAAACCCTCCGTGAATCTTTCAACGGGGGGTACAACTATTAAAAAGGGGTCTCCTAGGTTACTGGGTCCCCCTGAAGCCCCCTTCCCATACATTAAGACCATTACAGGGCTGGATGCATATATGCATAGTGTTTTGTTCAGTTTGAGATCTATTTCCCAAAACGTTCCTTCCATCAGAACGTGAACAGTGTCTTCGGAGGTAGTTATGTTTGTTTCATCTTCTGTTGCTAGGATACGGAAAACAGCTTCCCTATCTCTACCTGGTCCGTGGAGAACGTACCTTTGCCCAAACATGTCCCTCGAGGGGATCATTTCTGCAAAGGTGTCCCTCCCGCCAACATTAACGGGAACAAAACTCCCAAGATGTCCAGACACAACCCCTAGGGGTTTGCTACTTAATACCATCGTCCCTGTGAAATCTCCTGTACAGCTTGCTTCAAACACGTCATGCTCATCAAGGGTGATGTTGTAAACGTAACCGTCCTTCAGGGCGTCGCCGTCCATTGTACCACAGTCGCCGTCCAACGTGAGTCGGAACTTGAATGACACAACGGTATTATTTTCAGTAGCTACTACACCGAATGTAGGTATATCGGCATTCTTGACGTACCCAAACGATGCCAGATAGTGCCGGGTACCCAAGGAAGCTGCAGGCAGCACGTTGAAGGAGTAGGAGGAGTAGCCGCCGAAGTTGAAGGCGTACACAGAAACGTCGGTCGTCGCTTGAACAAGGACGCCACGTTTTTCTATGACCAGCAAAGCCGCAAGAGCAATATCTTTGGTCACTGTAATGGTCCTCGACTCACCTCCAGGGATGGTTACAGTGGTGTTGATGTTGTATAAGGAATTGGTGACGGTCACGTCGGCGTCCGTAACAGCAGCGATCATCAGCTTGAGGGCTGCTCCGTCTTGGTTGAGACCTTTTGTGAAGATGACGACGAACTTCCTCCCGTACTGGCTTGGCAGAGGTTGTCCTGGAAAAGACCCCGAAATTATATGATCGTCATGGTCCTTTGTGAAAACTTCTTTAGAACATTTGTATTAAATTCCTTTTGAGATGTTTAACTTTCACGAACAATTCCCTTCCTATTATTTTAATTACATTGCAAGGCTGCTTCTTGTTACTTCGGGAAATGAAGTGAATGAGTTTAGTTACATTTTACGCCGCTTTTAGCAATATTCCAGCAAATATCACGGCGAGGGACACCAGAAATGGTCTCCACACATTGTACCCATGTGAGGAATCGAACTCGGGTCTTCGGCGTGACGAGCGAACGCTTGAACCACTAGACTGCCCCATGCGTGACTAAAACATGTATCTCTACGCATGACATTGAATATATCCCCATTGTTTATGCATAGAAACACACTTACTCAATTACAGACCGCCAGAAGTCAATTAGGAATACCCATTAAAGTTAAAATATTAAACATGTATGTTTCTTAATGAAGGAATGGTAACCTTCATTACACCGTACACAATAGTCGTACTTATTGGCTTAACACAATTACTCTGCTGGCGGTGAACGACCGCAAGGTCAGACCTACCTGCTACTGCAAGCACTGGCACCAAAACGACGATAATGGTCTGAAACGGAAAAAAAAACACTTTTGAGGGTACAGATGTACATCTAATATAATACAGGCAATATAGATTGAAGAAAATAATAAATATATATTTTATGGATTTTTATGAAAATCAGTGATGACACCAGGTGTTCGCGAAAAGGCCGACTTCTATCCTGTTCTTTCTTTGACCCCTGCCACACACTCGACTAAAAAATAAATATATGTGCGTTTTGTGGTGTATGACGACACAGTCCAAAATGTCAGCAGTCTGTACATAATAAGGTCTGGGCCTCACAACCAAGTGTTTGACATCATGAGCATCGATCTACGCGAGCCTGACCACCCGATCCCGTTAGTCGCCTCTTACGTCAAGCATGGGTGCTGAAGATCCATATCTGGAATATTGCTAAAAGCAGCGTAAAACTAAACTCGTGAGGTCCGCTGAGTGAGAAGATGTAGGAACATCATGTATCTCTAGTGAAGGAAATGTATCCAATCGAAGTATGAATTAAAAAAGGATTATTTGAAGGACACAAGACCAAATATTTATAAGACTCAGTATGGCCACCTGTCTAAACAGGTTGCCAAGAGCCCAGTTCACGAAGCCAACTTCAGCAATAGTCGCTTTGTGGAACTGGCCATGATCTTTAAACAGAAAATAGACAACCATTCAACTGATGTGGAAAATTTGGGGAAGACAAATCTCCTGGCCGAAGGGCGAAAGCAAGATTGCTTCTATAAAATGTTTTCTCTATAATCTGTTGCTACAAACATAACGTCACTCTTCAGGTGTGGAGGGGCGGTGTGGTAGCCTAGTGGTTAAAGCGTTCTCTCGTCACGCCAAAGACCCGGGTTCGATTCCCCACATGGGTACAATGTGTGAAGCCCATTCTGGTGTCCCCAGCTGTGATATTGCTGGAATATTGCTAAAACCTGGTTGAGGTTTGTGAAGACATGCTACAGGTGATTTAGATCATGTTCTTGGCCATGGCTGCCGGAGCCAATGTTCTTCGCATGCTTGGTCAGGGTTGAGCTGACACCAGATTTAGTTCTAGGGGGCTGGTAGGAGTTTGAAATGAAAGTACTGGTCGGAGTGGGTGGGTGTCCTGTAGACTCCGGATGCAAAGACATCTAGCAAAGGGAGCATATTGTTGTTCCATGTTTCCATAGTGAACTTGATTCGGGGATGTTCGTTTTTTGAGGTGCTGGAGTGGGGTGAAATTGGGTTTAACGTCGCGCTGGAGATTATTTCGCTCTTATGTCGACATGCATGCGTGTGTATGTGTAGGTGCGGTTGCTTGTACTAGCCCAGACTGAAGCTGGTTTTATAGTGCTAGCCCACTGAGATACCAAGCCGCAGTGAAGCATGAATACCCCACTCAGACACAGTATACTGACTCCGAGCCGACCAGTCCTTGTTGTACCCATTAATGCCGAGCGCCAGGCAGGGACCAACAAGTACCATATTTTAACGTCTTTTGGTATGACGCGGTCGGGGATCGAACCCGCGACCTTCCGCTCTCCGGGCGGACGCTCTAACCACTACACCACGGAGGCGGTCCGAGGTGCTGGAGTAGTGAGGTGGGATCCTGGTCTTTTCTGAGGATGACACAGATGATCGGGGAGGTGGTTATGGGTAAGGAGGGGTGACAGAGGGGATCCCACTGGGAGTCCGTGGATCTGATTGAAATCCTCTTCTAGGTCAAGGCTGTTTGGGTTGATGTCCTTTGCGCGCTTGTTTTTACTGATTTTGCTCCTAACCCCTCTTGCATATTGTTTTCATATTGTGCTATGTAGCTCTACTTCCTCCCAATTATGCGTCTTCAAGAATACCTATCAAACAATCAATACAAACGTTTGTACAATACACTCTATCCTACTGTCAGTTCAAGCGACGCAGGATTCACAACACATGACTGGCAGCGTTTAATATATTTTATGGCTTTGAAGGTATTACACCAAGACCAGATCACAAATCTGAAAAGAAATCAATTATGGTAAACATGTTTTTCTTCAAGTATTAAACTAAAATAGACTTCCTTCTAGGAAGTATTGGCGTGTTTAATCCATACTTACTGTGATGTGTGTTTGACAAAGGTCAGAAACGTGCAATCGCTTCAAGTCTGTTTATCTTGAAACCCTAGTCATAAGTAAAGGTTATATAATTTAGTCAAATTAGGACAATGACCTTTCATCAGTCGTATTGTGATGTCGTTAAGTGACAGAACCCATTTGCTGTTTTCTTTTCGAAGCGGGTTACTTGTAAATTGAATGTAAATTTTATTTGCAGCCGAAATAGGATTCGAGTATTTTCCAGATTCTTGGTATAATAGTCACACGTGTGGTTATTGAAACCTCTTGTGTTGGAATTCAGATGGAATTAATGAACATTGAAAGGCCACGCTGTAATCTGCCAGTATCAAGCTGAAAGAAAAAAACACTTCGTCGTTAAAGCGGCAGTGCAGCTACTAAAGTCCGTTTGCTTTCATGTGAGACCGATGAATTGCTCTCTAACACAAAATCTAACAGTGGTAACAATGCCCAACTTTGCACAGTCACATGAAATCGACAGACCAACTCTGATGATTTGTCTGTCTGATAATTTTGGACATCCGAATAAAAAAGTTGTTTAACAAACGATCATTAATTTGTTGTCACTTTCCGCTATTTCTTACGGGGGGGGCACTTGCTGGTAGAACAGCCAGGTAATCACCACGTGTGTGCAGTAAAATTTCAATTTCACAGGTACAACACGCACACATGGCTGTTCTTACTAGCAAGTGGTCACCCCCTTGTAAGAAATAGCTATTGCTTTAGAATTATTAAGTGGCCAAACGACAGTACCTTAGCACAATTTGCTTCACCGTTTAACCAAAGAAGTAAAACTGCAAAATTAGCAGTTCTGTCTAAAAAAGTTCACTGCATGGTGCTTATATCCATCTAAACATATTGCTTAGAAATGGCCCATTATTATGGCATTATGATTGAAAATCAAGCCGGAATTATTGTTGTTTTTTTACAGCTCATTATATTTTTCCTTGACTTCTACCATACAGAGATCTACATATACGACGAAAAGTTAGATTTTATCTTGCGCATATAGATTTTGCCAAGTATCTCATACCTGTGGTCTTCAGTTTGAATAAGCCCAGAAGTTGCTTCTTTGTCACTACTATACCTCACGTCTGAGGCCTGCTTCATATCGGACTACCCTTCCACATCAAGCTGACACCAGTGATCATCGTCGTTGTCATATTGTCTGTTGGGTTTAACGCCGCTTTTAACTGTATTCTAGTTACGTCATGGGTGCCAGCTAATTTACATAATAAACTACGACAACGACGATGATTATGGAGACATTATAATATGGAATAAACTTATTTACACAATAAAATACGACAACGACGCTGTCGATGATTATAATGACATGGATAGCATAAGACAAATGCAACGACGACGATGATGATGATGATCATCATCATCATCGTCGTCGTCGTCGTCGTCGCATTCATATCGGTTTAATGGTGCTTGCTTACTGAGATAGCTTGCCTAAGTACCGTCTTGATCGAAGGATCGAACTGGCCTTCCGCACAACAGACCAAAGCTCTATGCACCAGACAACAGATTCGCCGAACAAGACAGATGGTGTCTTCGAACGCATACATACGTTCTCATGTTATGTTATAAGCGTTATTGATCGAAACCACTTTGTAAAGAAGTAATAGACGTGTTAAGTCATTCCTGTCTCTTGTTATTCAACCTGTTGGAGGTACGTACCCACATTACAAAGCCTGGAATGAGGAGGACGATATCAGGCGTGAAGTTTCAATTAATATACCTAACATACTCACCTAGTGAACCCTGTTGCTATGGCAACAAAACAAAATAATATATGTAGAAATACGGCTCGAAACCTACTTGACATTGAAAACACGGAGATTGTCAGCTGAAGGCTCCCGCTGGTTCTTGCCGACACTTTGTGTCTTATATTAGTCATTAACACTCTGGGGCGGTGGGGTAGCCTAGTGGTTAATGCGTTTGTCGTCACGCTGAAGAAACGGGTTTGATTCCCCACATGGGTAGAATGTGTGAAGCCCATTTCTGGTGTCCCCCAACGCGATATTGCTGGAATATTGCTAAACGCTGCGTAAAACTAAAGTTAAACTGACGACACTCCAGTATATACAATTATCCATAAGATCAATAAATCAACGATACTTGATGTCCCATGTCACGCCAAGATTGCATACACTCTTGATGAAGGTAAATTCACGAAGCTTCAGCAGTAAACTAAGCAAGGTATTGCTAAGAAAAGCATAAATCTTGTTGCAAGTTTTTGACGGCCATCTTGAATTAAGTCTGCCTAAATTTTGTTTTACAAAGTTACGTTGGTTTTGTATAGTTTACGCTCAAAACCTTTGAAACGTTTACACTGCCTTCCTAAGACATTTAGAGCAATAACTTCATATCCATATATCAAGTAAGAGCATAAAGTAGACACTAAGATCCGTAGAGATTCTGAAACTGATTTTAGTTGGTTTAGTTTGCTTTCAGCAATATTCCACTTACATGGCAACAATGGTTTTCAGTAACTTCAAGGTAAATATGAATTTGTTACCAAACAAGTAAAAAAAAAGAAAATCTTGATCGATTTCCGATGTTTAGTTTCTTTTCTTAGTCAGTATATATAAATAGACTACGAAACCAGACTTAAAATGTTCTGAAAATAATGTGTTGTGGACCTGACAATCCAGTGACTGACATCATGAGCATCGATCTACGTCATGATGTTTACTAACCAAGTCATAAAGTCGCCTCTGGGTGGCTAGGATCGGTGACATGGCTGTTTGCGTGGACTTGGTGTTCATGCGATTAATCACTTGCTTAGGGTCATGGAACGGTTAGTTAAGCCCACCTTGATATAGCGGGCGATAAACAAGACGAACTTGTGAATCTTTCCCAATCCCACAGATATTCAACGATTTGTAAAACAGACAGGCATTCGTGTAACTTTTTGATTTCACATTACATTTTTAGCGTGGAAACTACTGCAACAAACCAACTATATAGCTTAATCATTATATACCAAATACATACTTTGCTATAGTCAGAATATAGTCACCACACACTGGCACAAAGGTACATATATTTTGATCAAATCATATATTTCTTTCAAAATAATCAAAACAACGTTCATCAAAACAAAAATATTATAATTTCTATAGACTGGTGTGCAGTCTTCGTACGTTGTCATCACCATCACCACCACCATCATCATCACAGTGGTCGACATCGTCGTCGTCGTCATCATTTTGTTCATCAGCAGCAGCAAGTTCATCGTTATCCTCATCATGATCGCCATTGCAATCACCACCCCCACCATCATCATTCGTCGTTATCCTCATCATGATCGCCATCGCAATCACCACCCCCACCATTATCATTCGTCGTTATCCTCATCATGATCGCCATCACAACCACTACCCCCATCATCATCATTCGTCGTTATCCTCATCATGATCGCCATCGCAACCACTACCCCCACCATCATCATTCGTCGTTATCCTCATCATGATCGCCATCGCAATCACCCCCCTTATCATTCGTCGTTATCCTCATCATGATCGCCATTGCAATCACCACCACCCCCACCATCATCATTCGTCGTTATCCTCATCATGATCGCCATCGCAACCACTACCCCCACCATTATCATTCGTCGTTATCCTCATCATGATCGCCATCGCAATCACCACCCCCACCATCATCATTCGTCGTTATCCTCATCATGATCGCCATCGCAACCACTACCCCCACCATTATCATTCGTCGTTATCCTCATCATGATCTCCATCGCAATCCACCACCCCCACCATTATCATTCGTCGTTATCCTCATCATGATCGCCATCGCAATCACCACCCCCACCATCATCATTCGTCGTTATCATCATCATCATCAGCAGCAGCAGCAGCAGCAACAACAACACCAGAGCATCAGCAGTAGCCAAACAACATCGCAACAAATACAAAAGAAACCCAACACTATAACCGCTTTTTGATATTCATCAGTAATGCTGTTTCAATTACATTGTAAGCTGGAATTGTTGAATTTCACATTTAATAAAACTTAAGCGACCACGGCTGATAAAGGATGCAAATAATCCATTCTGAAGCCAATTAAAAGTTAAAAAACATTTCGGGGGATCGGACGAGCCAACAGTTTACTCAATCAACATCTTCCCCTAGTTGTGACCTGCTGCGTGCATTCACCGTTCTTCAAAGTCAAGTACAATATAATTGCCCCTCTCTGGTCTGTTGTGTTGTCTAAGCTTTGGTCACAAATACTCTTACGAACGGATGCGAACGCCGTACGAACAATTTTTTAACCATTTCGTTCAGCCTTCTTAAGGTGGCCGTGGGAGAATCCAGCGTTGGTAGACCGTTCGTAAGCTCGTTAATGACGATTGAGAACAGCAGGACATCGACTGTTTTGTCTGTCTCATGTTCCATTGATGTGTTTGACGAGCGACAACGTAAACATAACGGGATCCTTATCACGTGGACACGAGTACTCAATTTTTGATACGGTCAGAGCGACCTCGTCTTGTCACCGTTCGAAAACAACTATTTCTTGTTGTCCTGTACCAATAGATAAATATATGTGTTGCCGTAAATACACTTTGGGCACAAAACTTTGAAGAACAAACAAAAATGTCATGCAATTTGTAGCGGGCTAATGGGCAATTGATCGTTGGGGGTTTATTGTGAGAAGAGTCTGTTTGTTAATCAATAGGGATTAATCACTGTTTGATCCGTTGAGGATTACAAGTGGAATATACTTACCTGGATTGTCCGAGCTTGTCTTAAATTCGCATGCTTGTCAACCATCCCTACTGATAACAATCTGTATTGTTATGTCGGGAGTGCATGTTGATAATACAAGTCGGAGATGTATCTCCTAGGATGGTGAATATGTAGCCGTTATCATCACTGTTAGCCATCATTGATATTTGGCAGTGATTCACAAACCCATGCTCTCAGTGTAATCGGAATCCAACAAAGGACTGCAATTAGCAGAAAGTAGTAATGGACCTGGTGTGGGTGGGGAGGAGTCGGGTACTCTACCGTAGAGTGAGTGAGTTTAGTCTGGTCCAGGGTAAAAACTTCATCAAACCGTCAACTCCGTCAACATTACTGATGAGACCCTGCATGAAATCTAAGACATAGTTTGCGCTATTTTGATTTTTGAAAGTTTCCATATTACTTTGCAAATCATTTCTTCTTGATCTCCCCGTCAGTGAGGGGCGGTGGGGTAGCCTAGTGGTTAAAGCTTTCGCTCGTCACGCCAAAGGCCTGGGTCTGATTCCCCACATGGGACCAATGTGTGAAGCCCATTTCTCGTGTCCCCGCCGTGATATTGCTGCACTATTGCTAAAAGCGGCGTAAAACTATACTCACTCACGCACTCACCCACTGGGTGGGAAGGAGTCGGGTACTTATCGCCGAAGAGTCACAGGTTGTATGAGTTATGTTCCCTTGATTGGCAAACGAAAGTTGTTGGTAATGTGGCTTGAGTGAGTGAGTATGGTTTTACGCCGCATTTAGCAATATTCCAGCAACATCACCAGAAAAAGGCTTCACACAATGTACCTATGTGGGGAATTGAATCCGGGTCTTCGGCGTGACGAGCGAACGCTTCAACCACTAGTCTACCCCACGTTGGCAACGAGGCGTCTATAGAGACAATAAAGTTCTAAAAAAAAAAACCAAAACGAGCGAATACGGACACATTGCATCCCTTTTTCTGGCATAATCAAGATAAACTACAGTTAAAAGGTGTTGTTCCTATCTCTCAGCTTCACAAAGAAAAAACGATCATGCATCTTAAAAATCAGCTGTTTAAGCCGACCAGCATTCTCTTCCCACAGAGGTTACTTGTCACACCTTCCTACGAACCTCTGTTGTAATATGGCCCTTTCATGGAGCGAGTGTTCAGGATTCGTGATTGGTTGCAATCAGATTTAGTTGTGCAATCAGCGACGTTGTTTCAAAAGTGACCATTCGCAAGGCCTGAGTAATTTCCGTATGTTTCGTTAAAACTAGAACCACTTCCCCTGCGCGATACGCAAACGTTTCGTCTAGACAGAACTCAGTCATGTAATGGTGGATCAATGGAGTCGCCATCGACAAGCTAGCCATTAAATGTTTTGTGTGTCACATCAACACAAGTCCCCGGCAGAGAAGGGACATTTGTGGCCCAACATTTGCTTATATGAGTCAAGCTGGATCTAAGTCGATATCGATGTAACACGTGTTCTGATTGGGTAGAAAAAGAAGATACTTCGTATTGCAATTGTTTGCTGCTAAGGGATTTTACCAGAACCAGGGAATAGGAAGATTATAACAAGCAACCTCTGTGCACGGGAAGAGAATGGCCGACCAGCTGATCTTGACAGTTATAAACAAGGGATACTACGCGGCACATGCAATACGTGTTTGCGCTGTTCCTCCTTCCGTTGTGCTCCATCCGTTAAATATGTAGTGAGTGAGTTTAGTTTTACGTCGCACTCAGCAATATTCCAGCTATATGGCGGCGGTCTGTAAATAATCGAGTCTGGACCAGACAATCCAGTGATCAACAGCATGACCACCGGTCTACGCAATTGTGGTCAACCCAGTCGTCGAGCCTGACCACCCGATCCCGGTAGTGGCCACTTATGACAAGCATGGTTTACTGTTGTTTTATTGTTTTGTGTACTTTTTTTCAGTTTATGCATTCTGCAAACGAGTGAGTGAGTGGGTGAGTGAGGTTAGCTTTTAGCAATAGTCAAGCAATATCACGGCAGGAAACACCAGAAATGGGCTCTACACATGGTGCCCATGTGGGGAATCGAATCCGAGTCTTCGGCGTGACGAACGAACGCTAACCACTAGGCTACCCCTTCAAACACTAACAAAATCGCAATCAAATGTAAACATTTCCCAAAGAGAATGCATTTTACTAATGTCACTAATGTTCCAGCAACAGTTACTTTTTATTCCCATTAAAGAACATGAATAATCAACAAGATGGCATATAGCTTTTAATACCAAGGCAAATTCAGCGTTGCCAAACATACATAAACCTATATGTGTGTACTCAGTTCTTATAGGAACAATGTGCACGCAGCTGTCAAGTTCCACTTAATAACACGTAAATATTTGATGCTGGACACTATCTGGCACTCAACAAGCAGGTTAACTGAAAAGATTACTGATTGGATGATGAGCACGAAACTTGGTGCTATATTGGGCAGAACGAACTGAATGGTTTGCTTGTGTTCTACATCGATGTGCGCTTTACGGTGAAGTAAGGCTGATAGTATATACTGAGAGAAATGCATTATTTATTTTTAGAGAAGAGTGGGGTGAAATAGTGCCTTTAACATCTTCATAAACGATGCAGCGTTCGAAATACCTGCCTGCCCGACCGCCCGGGACGGGTTATTTTCAACACGGACTGCCAGATTCTCAAATTCACCTGCCCGACGGTCGGGTTAACATTTAGACATGTATATGAAGATATTCAACATATTTTAGTATTAAAACACGATGAAGTGATAACATGAATTCAAGCATTAAACACAAATCTGAAATAAACAGTTACATTCTTTTCTTGCAGTGGTATTCGTTTTTTCAATATTTTACAAGTTTTTATTTAATTATACTAGGTAAATTAGTATTTTGTGTGGGCAGGCAAGTTTTGGTCAGGGCTGGCAAGTTTTACATCTAACCAGCAGTAGTATGACACTAGCTATAGGGCACCGACAGCAATTGCCTTGGAAAATTAATTAGACTATAATTCCAGCCCAGCAGCTTATGAAAAAAACGGTGATTAATGTTTTGTGCGCATGTTGGTTTTCCATCTGTAAGTCTGATTTTTGTGTGGAAAACTTAAGGCTTCCATAAGGATGAGCCCGATGGGACTCATCCTTATAGCTAATCTGTTCTATTGATATCTATAAAACAGCTTAAGGTTAATCTTTGATGAGATCGTTGTTCTTGGTAAGGAAGATTGGAATAATTTGTCGTCTGCCTTGTTCGATTAACTGTTTTTTCTCCTCTTCGCTGCTGTCAGCGGTTTTCCTAGACTGGGTTCGAATCTATTCTTTCATCCGGTGGTACTTTGCAATTTCAGACATCACCAGACGAAACTCTTCCTCAGATATTTTAAAATCGGTAAGGGCTTTGGACACGTGATCAGAGATCGTGTTTAACTTCGGGTAGAATTCTAATTTCGTCATGCTTCAATGGTTTTTCATACAACACCAGCCCTGTGGTCTGGCTGAATGTTTTGGGAGTTTCATACCCTGAAAACAATATTACAAACCATTACCCAGTCGTGACTATCCTCAACACCAGGTGTTCTCGAAATGGGCACCGGTAGCTCCCGCCATTCACAAAAAGTGCGGGCGGTGGGGTAGCCTAGTGGTTGAAGCGTTAGCTCATCACGCCAAAAACCCGGGTTCAATTCCCCACATGAGTACAATGTGTGAAGCCCATTTTGGTGTCCCCCGCTGTGATATTGCTGGAATATTGCTAAAAGCGGAGTAAAATTAAATTCATTCACTCACTCACTCACAAAAAGTGCTGGAATGGAAGTGTTCTTTGCCTGACACTTCTTCAGGGAATTCACAATTATGTATCTTTTCAGAAGATTTAGAAGCAAATTTCAGCACCTCCTGGTGTAGAACTAAGTCTACATAATCCAGAACCCACTTGGTTTGCGCCCTGTTAACAGATCGCCGGATAGCTCTTATACATGTCAATTGTATTCCAGAGAATATTTCGTATGGAACCGTTTCTCTAGAAACGTGTTTCCTTGACGGGAATCTGTTTCCACAGATTTCTGTATTTGTTGTGTGAGTCAGTTGGGTTTTACGACGCTTTTTGCAATATTCCAGCAATATCACGGTGGGGGACGCCAGAAATGGGCTTCACACATTGTACCCATGTGGGGACTCGAACCCGGGTCTTCAGAGAGCGATGCTTTAACCACTGGGCTACCCCGCCGCCCCAGATTTCCTCGATTGATTGTTGTTTAACGCCGCACTCAGCAATATTCCAGCTATATGGCGGCGGTCTGCAAATAATCGAGTCTGGACCAGACAATTCAGCGATCAACATAATGAGCATCAATCTACGCCGTTGGGATACGATGATAGAAAATGTAGCTAACCTTATTCTTGATTTGTAAATGTAACAATCCGCGCCGGTAATGCGGAAATTGATTTCCTGGAAGCACGTCACATCTGATCCACCTGCACGTGCTCAACGTCACAGGATGAGACGGAACAACTGCCACGCTGGAATATTTGGAAAAGCGGCGAAAAATCATACTCACTCACACCTACCATGACAAAGCCTTCGGGACCCCTGAAGGCCCGGGTTAGAATATTGATCTTCAGCAACCCATGCTTTTTCACGATTACGCAGATCGATGTTCATGCTGTTGATCACTGGATTGTCTGGTCCAGACTCGATTATTTACAGACCGCCGCCATATAGCTGGAATATTGCTGAGTGCGGCGTAAAACTAAACTCACTCACTCACAAAGTCTTCGACATGTGTCCACGCCGATGTTTCAGTGACCAGCATAAGTGGACAGTGATACATGAGCGATGGTCAGGGAATAACTGGTCAGGGAATAACTGAATCATATAATGAAGTCATATTTTAGCAGAATATGTCTTATGAATTTCGTAACCGGTTCCTTTAATAACTCTGGGACTGTGGGATAATAAGAAAAAGTAGGTACGTTTTTTGTGTGTGAATCTTAGATGTGCCAGGTTTTTTGGGAGGTTCTAATAATAATTGTCGACACTTTGAACGGTCATCAACGACAACGGCAGCTGAAACCAGCAAGCCAAAGGGACCAAATGTACATCCCCCTTTTTGAAATTTACTGAATATTTGTACTTGTTGAACTTTTACATGTGACAAAAATAACAAGTTTGGTGATAAATTGTCCAAAAATACACACGATTATTGTACGAAATGTTCCAAATCGCAAACACCCGTGAAGATCCGGGTTAGAATTGGTCTTCAGCAACCCATGCTTGAGGTAAGAGGCGACTAACGGGATCGGGTGGTCAGGCTCGCTGACTTGGTTGACACATGTCATCGTATCCCAAATGCGTAGATCGATGCTCATGCTTTTGATCACTGGATCGTCTGGTCCAGACTCGAGTGCGGCGTTAAACAAAACCAACAGACATAAACCGCAAAAACGCTCTCCTCGGACGTGCGGGGTTGTGGGACATTTCAATCGGGTCACCCTTTACGTGGAAAACCTATGACAACGAAGATCAGCGCTACGATAAGGGGATGTCATGGTGGCAAAATCGACAAATATATTTTCACGAATGACAGAAATGATTATAACTGGTCACTAAACTAATGGAGCGCACCATGCCGTTATAGGCTCCAATATTGACGGACTATGTGACCAGCTTTGTGACAACTGCATACAGATAACGAGCTGGTGTTGATCGTTTTCCTTTGCATGTGTGATGCCCCCGAGTCTGTTGGGATAACCTCAGGTCAGGAGTGATGAACGAGCCAGAAGATCATTACATGTGTCCTCGGGCAACGGGCCATCTGTATCACGGCGGAGACTAATTACTAGTTGTTGCTGCAGGGCTAGGCGAGGTGTTATATACGTTTGACTTTATTGATATATGTGATCGATCTTATTTTGGTTTATTGTACACAGCTATATGAGTGAGGTGAGGTGAGGTGAAATTGGGTTTTACGTCGTGCTTGAAAATATTTCGCTCATATGACGATGTGCATGCGTGTGTATGCGTATGTGCGGCTGCTTGTACTAGCCCAGACTGAAGCTGGTTTTATAGTGCTAGCCCACTGAGATACCATGCCGCAGTGAAGCATGAATACCCCATTCAGACACAGTATACTGACTCCGAACCGACCAGTCCTTCTTGTACCCATTAATGCCGAGCGCCAGGCAGGAACCAACAAGTACCATATTTTAACGTCTTTTGGTATGACGCGGTCGGGGATCAAACCCGCGACCTTCCGCTCTCCGGGCGGACGCTCTAACCACTACACCACGGAGGCGATCTGCTATATGAGTGAATGAATATGGTTTTACGTCGCTTTTAGCATTATTCCAGCAATATCACGGCGGGGGACATCAGAAATGGGCTTTACACATTGTACCCATGTGGGGAATTGAACCTGGGTCTTCCGCGTGATGAGCGAACGCTTTAACAACACGGCTACCCCACCGCCCCTCTGAGTTTCAAGTGATGACCCTCGCTACAGCTGGAAATCACACCAGATGGCAACGCCCTGATAATGACATAGATTGAACCTACACTGATATTTCCCTTGCACCACAACAAATATGAACCCCCAAATGACCAAATGACAAACAATCCTCGAAACTTAAAAAAGACACACACACGCACGCACGCACGCACACATAAAGAAGGTATTTTGGGGTATACCTTCGTGTTCACTAGCCAAAACCTCAGATACTACCGTAGTATATATTCTTTTGGTTTCTGGGTTTAATCTTTCGTATCGTCATCGTCATAATCATCATCATCAAATGTTTATTGTGAAAGCCACAGGCCCATATACATATTCATATGCATATTCCAAACAGGTATGAAGGGATGAACGAAAAAATGAAACAATTTCTCATAAATTCATGGCATTTACCGGTCTACCTGCATAGATTATCGTACACCACCAGTAAAATATATAAGTAGCATATAAATATATATATATGTGTAGCTGGACTAAAATCGTAATACCTACTTTCTATTATTCTAACTTGACTTTCATTTCGTATGCACAATAGATAAACGAGCTAGACTGGAAATGTCTTTAGTTTTGTTTTTGGTTATTGCTAAATGATATCGTGAAGGAATTTAAATACGACAAATATAAAATACGTTCAATTAAAAAATATATTACCTTCAGCGCTCTTGTATCCATGATATCTGGTTCAGTGCCGCCTTTAAATCTTGGCGTTGGAGATGTTTTGGTCGGTCTCCTAATCACAAACACTGGTACCTATCTGGTAAACACTTGCAAAGGCCACTTACATAGAAGATATCCCGGTACCTAAGTAATATACTCCTGGTATCTATGCGATAAAACGTGAAATGGTAAAACGTGTCTTGGTACCTTAGTAATGGGGAACTTAAGGTAATGCTTTCCAGTACATATATGGTATATTCCTGGCACCTGTAATAAAGTCCGAATATATATGCGAGTTATTGGTACCAGTGTTGGTACCTTTGGTATAACGGATCTCCTAGTACCTTTGGTAGAGAGTAGGTCTTGGTATCTATGCTATAACGTACCTCCTGGTACCTATGTTATAACGTACCTCCTGGTACCTATGGTATAACGTACCTCCTGGTACCTATGCTGTAACGTACCTCCTGGTATCTATGCTATAACGTACATCATGTGTCTCTCATTAAGTCCTGGCACCTGTGTCTCTCATTAAGTCCTGGCACCTGTGTCTCTCATTAAGACCTGGTACCTGTGTCTCTCATTTAGTCCTGGTACCTGTGTCTCTCATTAAGTCCTGGCACCTGTGTCTCTCATTAGATTCTGGTACCTGTGTCTCTCATTAAGCCCTGGTACGTATGGCTCTCATTAAGACCTGGTACCTGTGTCTCTCATTAAGTCCTGGTTCGCATATCTCTCATTAAGTCCTGGTACGTATGTCTCTCATTAAGACCTGGTACCTGTGTCTCTCATTAAGTCCTGGTACCTGGGTCTCTCATTTAGACCTGGTACCTGTGTCTCTCATTTAGTCCTGGTACGTATGTCTCTCATTAAGACCTGGTACCTGTGTCTCTCATTTAGACCTGGTACCTGTGTCTCTCATTAAGTCCTGGTACGTATGTCTCTCAATAAGACCTGGTACCTGTGTCTTTCATTAAGTCCTGGTACGTATGTCTCTCATTTAGACCTGGCACCCGTGTCTCTCATTTAGTCCTGGTACCTGTGTCTCTCATTAAGACCTGGCACCTGTGTCTCTCATTAAGTCCTGGTACCTGTGTCTCTCATTAAGTCTTGGTACCTGTATCTCTCATTAAGTCCTGGTACCTGGGTCTCTCATTAAAACCTGGCACCTGTGTCTCTCATTTAGTCCTGGTACCTGTGTCTCTCATTAAGTCCTGGCACTTGTGTCTCTGATTTAGTCCTGGCACCTGTGTCTCTCATTAAGCCCTGGTACGTTTGTCTCTCATTAAGACCTGGTACCTGTGTCTCACATTAAGTCCTGGTTCGCATATCTCTCATTAAGTCCTGGTACGTATGTCTCTCATTAAGACCTGGTACCTGTGTCTCTCATTAAGTCCTGGTACCTGTGTCTCTCATTTAGACCTGGTACCTGTGTCTCTCATTAAATCCTGGCACCTGTGTCTCTCATTTAGTTCTGGTACCTGTGTCTCTCATTTAGTCCTGACACCTGTGTCTCTCTTAAGTCCTGGTACGTATGTCTCTCATTTAGTCCTGGCGTCTGTGTCTCTCATTTAGTCCTGGCACCTGTGTCTCTCATTAAGTCCTGGTACGTGTGTCTCTCATTAAGACCTGGCGTCTGTGTCTCTCATTTAGTCCTGACACCTGTGTCTCTCATTAAGTCCTGGTACGTGTCTCTCATTAAGTCCTGGTACCTGTATCTCTTATTTAGTCCTGGCACCTGTGTCTCTCATTTAGACCTGGCACATGTGTGGTATGGTGGACATACAACGGACACCCGAGAGTCAGCTCCCCACCCTGCTACTGCTGATGTCGCTATGAAGAGACTGACAATCAATATTCAAACGTGTGTATAAATACGTGCTGGCGGTGATAGTGCTTATACGGGTGGCAGTCCCAACTGCTTGTCCTGCGCATGTGGAGCGTGCTCAGCCGCGTGTTACAGACGGGTACACGTGAATATCCAATGTTTAACAATGATGGTTTGACACACGAACACGTAGCAATAGTTGATTTAAATATTTCAAAATACAGTTTGAAAATATTGTGTCAGTAGTAACTACTGATTCTTGATGTAGACTTCGTGACAACTTCGTGAATTGAAAGTGCAGTAATACCCTTGTCAACTCGAATATCTTTTAAGACGAGGCTCGGCCCGGTCTGGATCTACATGAGCAATGCTTAATAGATTCACTCCGTATGTGTCGAAGCTCGGAAGATTTGCTCGAGGGATCGAAATTCAATGAATTTGATAATTTTCACTATGCGAAGGCCATAGATTGAAAGCGCCGTGATATATAGTATAACTGAAATACCGTTCAAAGAGTTAAGCCTATCCAGGGCTCAATTTAAGAGATGTTATCCTACTTGCACTAGGTGCAACCTAAGATAAAAACATAGTTGCACCAGCCAAATTCCAGTTGCACTGCTTTTATTGCAATATGTAAAGAAAGAAATGTGCTATTGAATTACTTAGATGTTTTATTCAGCAGTTTACCCACTCAAAATTGACTTGCACCTGGTGCAAGTTAGAGTAATAACTAGGTTGCACTTTATAATATTGGGTTGCACCAGTGCAAGTAACAAACCACTAAATCGAGCCCTGCTCTCTCACGCTCACTAAGTCAAAGGTTTAGTTATTTTTCTGGGCATATGCGAGTTTTATTCAAGCAGAGAGTATGGGAACGTTAGTCGTCTAATTCACTGTAATGAGTTGCGTCCCTTTGCCATTGCAGGATTGTATAATATTGAGTTCGATCGTGGGTTCGCCGTGCTTCTGTCCCTTGGTTTGTCAAATCCATATCCATCCTTGGTGGTTTGACCACAGCGGTCAGCGTCCAGGATCGTTCACACGTCACGCTGTCCGCCCACACCAAGCGGACAATGCTGTGTTAAACATCAACTGAATGTTTTGATGAGTGCTCTGAGCCGAAATTATTGAACCACATTGATAGTAGAGTTCTGAAGCGGAAAGGCCTTATACGTTAAATACACACTTAGGAGCTTGGAACCACTGCATTATGTATGGA
This sequence comes from Haliotis rubra, assembly GCF_003918875.1. Classification (NCBI taxonomy): domain Eukaryota; kingdom Metazoa; phylum Mollusca; class Gastropoda; order Lepetellida; family Haliotidae; genus Haliotis; species Haliotis rubra. The sequence goes on along the minus strand of NW_025765006.1, from coordinate 174,576 downwards.
CCTGGAATATTATTGACTGTATGAGTGTACATTAAGTATTGTTTACAGGATTCCCTGAACGTCGTCCAGATAGTCATTCACGGGTCATTATCTGGCCCAGACCAGGGCCCCGTTTCTCGTAACGCTACGACTATCGTAAGTCAATGTTACAGTATAGGGCCCCGTTTCACAAAGCTCTCGTAGCGCTACGACTATCGTAAGTCAATGTTACAGTATAGGGCCCCGTTTCACAAAGATCTCGTAGCGCTACGACTATCGTAAGTCAATGTTACAGTATAGGGCCCCGTTTCACAAAGATCTCGTAGCGCTACGACTATCGTAAGTCAATGTTACAGAAAGGGCCCCGTTTCACAAAGCTCTCGTAGCGCTACGACTATCGTAAGTCAATGTTACAGTTTAGGAAGTACGAATGCTACGAGAAAAGTCACGAGATCTTAGGCTTACGAGAGCTTTGTGAAACGGGGCCCTGGATAGTTACAGGTTACAGATATGTGTGTGCGTGTGCGTTCATACGTACGTGTATGCGCGCACACGTACCTGTGTAACTGTGCGTATATTGTGTTTGTACTGTACTTTTTTTCTAGTGTTAGCCCTCAAGGATACCATATCAGATGCTTGATGGACATTTAGAAATTGGAAGGTAAAATAACAATGATGGAGAATGGCGAAAGGAAATCTTTCTCAGGTCAAGCAAAAAAATTCACTTCAAAATGTCTTGTGCACGTCTTTGTGAAGGGTAAAATTGTATATAATTATTTGAACTTTTATTTATTTACAAAATGTGTAACTTCACTAATGATTCTTTGATGGGCCAATTAACAAAACTGCACCCACAGACTTTAATTCTTACACTGGTTTGGAAGGGATGTGATGATTTATATCTCTTAATGGTTACAATGTTACATACAAAAGAAGTAATTTAGAAAGGAACATTTAATTATGAAAAATAAGATTTATCTTTAATGGAAGATTGACTGGCATCAATTTTGTGGATCACATGAAAGGAGCAATGCTAAGGTAACAACATTTTAACATTTCACTTGTTTGCCAGTATCTCCATCACAAAGTTTAAGAGAAAGATGATAATGCTCTTTCATTACCACCCATATTCATTGTTTTCTCATCCTTTAATGTAAAAAATGGCTTTTGTTACAATTTATGACTCCTGTTAGCAAAATTGCAACATCAGTACAACACCTATTTAATTTAAAATAAGAAAACTAAATCTGACAGAATAACAACAAACTTCCATTGTTTTGCAGGACAATGTCAAACAGTTTGATGTCAAGAATGAATGTTGATGGGCAAAACGGCAAGTTTTCTTTAAGAATACAAGACTGTATTCAATCTTCTCTGGTATGTTAATTACCAAATGCTCTTTGTCAGCGTTTTCATCATGGCCATAGCAAATAATATATGACAGTAAAGCATCGTCTAATTCATCCTAATTCATAGTCTAATTGAAGAATCAACTTGCAATTGAGGATTTTCTTTGAAAATGTTTAAGAAGACTTCCATTCCTTTAGTTAAAAATATAAATTGTTTACACTATAAAAGCACTTTTCCGCATATTTTGTATGGGTGTTGTTCGTATGCTTGTTACCTATGTTCACGTGGCAAGTTACAGCAGTGAAATGAACCCTTCAAGTGATTGATTAAACAAATACTTGAATCATTTAAGACAATATATCCTGTATTTAAATATAAATATTTCAGAATGTGTCCTATTTCAGGATGGAAATGCATCCGAAGCAAATTTGAAGAAAGTGTTAGGAACCTTTCTGAAGTATCCACCGTCAGAGCTGGGAGTGGCAGAAAGAAGACAAGCTAATACTTGTGTGTTTGGAGTTGTAATTGTGTTGAAAGATCTGAACTGTGGTATTGAAATTGGTGGCGTAAATGTCAGTGTAATACTATATGCATATGATATTGTGATATTAGCACAACAGAGATCACCTACAGACTATGTCATGTATGATGTTTTACATTGTGCTTTAAATTTAGTGACCGCCTCCGTGGTGTAGTGGTCAGAGCGTCCGCCCGGAGAGCAGAAGGTCGCGGGTTCGATCCCCGACCGCGTCATACAAAAAGACGTTAACATATGGTACTTGTTGGTTCCTGCCTGGATCTCGGCATTAATGGGCACAACAAGGACTGGTCGGCTCGGAGTCAGTATACTGTGTCTGAGTGGAGTATTCATGCTTCACTGGGTCGGTGGGGTAGCCTAGTGATTAAAGCGTTCGCTCGTCACGCCGAAGACCCGGGTTCGAGTCCCCACATGGGTACAATGTGTGAAGCTCATTTCTGGTGTCCCCGCCGTGATATTGCTGGAATATTGCTAAAAGCTGCTTACTCACTCACTCATGCTTCACTGCGACATGGTATCTCAGTGGGCTAGCACTATAAAACCAGCTTAAGTCTGAGCTAGTACAAGCAGCCACACATACACATACACACGATTGCACGTCGTCATATGAGCGAAATATTCTCAAGCACGACGTTAAACCCGATTTCACCTCACCTCACCTTTAAATTTAGTCTAAAGTAAACAATTTCTCTTTATCTAAAGATGTCATGAAAAGTGACTTGTTTTATGTGCTGTCTTCAGGTTTAGTTCATGGTAATCTTGGATCCCTTCCATGGTGAAAGTAATTGCATTGTGTTTATTCAGGGGTCTATCTAATAGCTGAAAATCAGGCAAAATATCTTCTCCGGACAATTTCCATCTTTTCAAGATAACAATACAACAGTAAATAGTTTTTCTGAATTTGGAATACTCTTTCCTTGTTCCTGGAATTATACGTCCAACTGACATGAAACTTAAATGAACATTATAGTGAATGTGGAATTTTAACCAATATTTTATGAGGTAAATATTTTTACTGCAATTTTCTGTTTGAACACTGTTTATTGCAGGTAGTTTGTTTGGGTATTTTAACTGGATGCAGGAGTTTGGTGCTACTTTAGTGTAGTTTAAAGCTGAAATGCGAGTCTATTTACAGGAATGCGGAATACAAGTATTGCAACCTTGGTTGAATTTTCACGTGTTTACGTTAGATTTCTAAATATAAAAAAACTCCCATACACAACCACGGAACAACTCATTTTCAACGTTAATAATATGTCAAACTTCAACGTTGATTCTACGTCGGATATCTACGTCTAACACACTTTCATATACAACCTTTTTTCAACGTTAATAATAGGTCAAACTTCAACGTTGATTCCACGTCGGATATCTACGTCTAAAAAACTTTCATATAATGTACAACCTATTTTCAACCTAATGTCAACGTTGAGGACCAACCTATTCTGGGAGCTATTCTGCCCACTGGGAGCTGTGTGCCCAGCTCAATCGCAGTATACTAACTCCGAACCGACCAGTCCCTGTTTATTTCCCTGAAAACCAAACGCCAAGCAGGAATCAATAGGAACCACCTTTTAACGTACTTTTGGTATGACGGGAGGGGCGGAGGAGTAGCCTAGTGGTTAAAACGTCCGCCCGTCACGCCGGAGTACGCTTCCCCATATAGGCACAATGTGTGAAGCCCATTTCACCCCCACACCCCCGTGAAGTTGATCTTATAATCCAAAAAGCGGCATAAAACCATAGTCATACACCAGAAAGATGAGAAAGACTTCAGAATATGGACCATTTAGATATTTGCGGTCATTGGGTGTATTTCATTCAGCTGCAACACTGACTTCGCATTAAATTTTTAGTGTTTTTTTAAAGTCTGAAAACAAAGGATTTGTACCGTGAATGTGTGGCATACATTTGGTTCATGGGTTGACACAGTACAGTAGTATAAATATGCTGACTTTGGAAATGTAGAAGCGTCCTCGTTGGATGGATGCCAATCATGACTTATCTAATATGAATGAACGTTGAAGCTTCAAAGACTGATTTGGACTTGAGTTCACAAGGACACAAATCATAAGATCTGTGGAGCGCAATGGTACAGTGGTAAGGCGTCTGCCTATCACACTGAAGGACAGGGCTCGATCCCCGGTGGAGGCACATATGTTCGGGTCCCGAGGTGGGCACATTTGCGTAGTATCCGTGGACAAGATACTTAGATCCATATTGTCTCAGTTCACCCAGCTGTGAAATGGGTACCCGTGAGGATGTGCTGGCAATGTGGGTGTTTAGGTCATTGCGCCTAACAGGCAGCGTGGCTGTATGATCCCCAGGGAGTTGAAATAGTATCGGATAGTATGATGTTGTCCTATGACCGGGGATAGTAATGTACGTAGCGCCGTGAGCAGGCAATGTGCCTGGATATGAGCGCCATATAAAGCGGACTATTTGCTGGGTTTGCTATCCGAAATCATAGTTAAATCTCTCTTTCACGGAAAGTATAATAGGTCGATACTAATTGTGTATCCATGGATTTCCAAAGCCCTGGCTGCTACACGTTGTTCGCTTTTCCCCCAGTATAACAGGCAGAAGATTCGTTTAAAGTTGTATAACATCTGTATTGATTTGGAACATTAACAAGTGACTGTGTTCTTTTTACGATTTCTTTGAGGTATGAATTGAAAAACCGATGTACAACTGTCAGAATCCGCAATGCAGGTCGGATGGTTTCCCGGATAGATGGCTACGAGGATTGAATGGCTTCGTGGATTGGATGGCTAAAGGGGATGGTTACGCGGATTGGATGGCTTCGTGGATCGGATGGCTTTGAGGGCTGGCTTCGCCGATAGGATGGCTTTGTGGATTGGATGGCTTCGCGGATAGGATGGTTACGAGGATGTGATGGCTTCGCTTACAGGATGGCTTCGCGGACAGGATGGCTTCGTTGATTGGATGGTATATATCAAATGTATTATCAACAGCTACATGTTGCTAATATCTACGGTAGGTCACACTACATGCACGTGACATGTCCCATATATCATGTACTACATGACCTCTACATGGACGTCGACCGCCTCCGTGGTGTAGTGGTTGGAGCGTCCGCCCGGAGAGCGGAAGGTCGCGGATTCGATCCCCGACCGCGTCATACCAAAAGACGTTAAAATATGGTACTTGTTGGTCCCTGCCTGGCGCTAGGCATTAATGGGTACAACAAGGACTGGTCGGCTCGGAGTCAGTATAATGTGTCTGAGTGGGTTATGTCTGCGGCATGGTATCTCAATCGGCTAGCACTATAAAACCAGCTTCAGTCTGGGCTAGTACAAGCAGCCGCACATACACATACACACGCATGCACGTCGTCATATGAGCAAAATATTCTCAAGCACGACGTTAAACCCAATTTCACCTTACCTCACCATATGGACGTCAGTGATAATCGATGGGGCGGTGGGGTAGCCTAATCGTTAAAGCGTTGGCTCGTCACGCCGATGACTCGGGTTCGAATCCCCACATGGGCACAATGTGTGAAGCCCATTTCTGGTGTCCCCCGCCGTGATGTTGCTGGAATATTGCTAAAAGCAAAACTCAAACTCAGTCAGTCAGTCAGTCAGTGATACTCGATGTCGTTCCTATTACAACAGTTATTAAAAACAGATGGCAAGTACATGAATAAACGTTTTAAATGTCATTAAAGTTGTTGTTTTTTGTGTGAGAATGACAAACATTGCTTACGAGTCACCTTATACGTAGGTCACTCACAACTTTTTGTTACCTCGTTCCCGCCTGAGGAAAGCGTACATTACCGTACAGTAAAATATACCATATTTCAGGGCTGTTGCCATGACGATGATTTTCACACAAAACCCAACAGCATTCTATTTGCAGAGTGAGTTTAGTTTTAATCTACCATTTCAGGGGGACAGGTGGCATGGGTCGACCATAATTGGCTTCACGCTTCGTAGTCATGTTAAAAGGCGAGCGTGGGTCTTCAATGTGAAGACGCCAACGACTGTATCACTGCGCAGAATCACCGAACACAGACCGCATTTCAGTCGTTAAAACAAGAACTATTTTATTCCGCGGCAACATACAGGGTTCAAACTTTTCAGAGAAGTGCCAATTGAAAGGAAAACGTTGACTGCAGACGTTAGTTATTCATGAGACAAGACAAAAGTGACACATCTTCGTCTGGAAATGCATCCTGGAAGAGAAACAAGACAATAAAAGCATCCGCCATCGTCACGTGACATATAATGTTAAATATTCAAGGCATTACTGAACAGATTTCATCGTGGGGTAAGTTTAAAAAACATTAGACATGAATAAAATGTGAATTATATTCTCACTAAAGATGTACCGGATATTCTAGAAATACAAATGATCAGAGAAATACAAGAGGTATCGAGTGATAGGAAAAAGGGAAGGACGAAGAGTAAAATAACAAAGAACAGTGTTACGGTTAATAAATTGCCGTGACAACAGGTATAAGAATCCCCATTGAACCAGCAAAATATAACACAGACAAGTCAAAAATATTCAATAATATATTGAGCAAACAATGAGCAAGATAAGATACAATGAATCACAATACAGATTTCTAGTACAATGCATATGAGTCACAAATCTAAAGTTTTGAGTCACAAATATAAAATATTAACTCACCACGAGCCTTGGTAATAACAGTGAGATCAGATATTCTAAATGAAGCTTGTTTACAAATGAGAGCAGTCAGGCACGAAGTGTCAGGGTCAGACTTAGCCGAGAGCCGCGATGCGGTCCTATACAGTCAAGACATGACCCTGCATCGCGGCCGATTACCCCTCGTATTTTCTTGAGATTTTTAAATATATTTCCTGTGGGTTTTTGACTGAAAAGTCGATATCGATGTACTCCCAGATAATTTCCCTATACATACACGTAACTGTCATATTTTTGTGATCATACATTTAGATATTAATGGGCCTGAAACCCGTTGAGTTCTTGTTTCAACGATAGCGAGCTGACATGTTGACATGCTGTGCGCATGCGCCAAATTTCTATAGTCCATATCGGAGGACGTTCTTCATTAGCGGTACGCAATACTCACTCTCGCCTCCCGTTTCGCGCGCTCGTACTTTGGGTGAATCACACTTAATGTATATTAAATTTATCTGCTTTTATGTCATAATTAGGATTCCATTCATATCTCTACAAAAAGATGTGTCCATGGGATCTAGCAGACTTATTAATATACAACGCAGTGCACAGAAGACTTAACCCCATGGATGCCGAGGTGTATTTTCTCTGAAGTTCTGAAAAATGAACGTTGAGCGACAATTGCGTTAGTGATGCACTGCTTCTAGCTACGGCTATAACACAGATATGTAGAGTATTTAATTTCCTTTCCGATGATGTAAATTTGAAGCACAAATACACAGACGGTTTGGAAAGTAGACTTTGTTAAAGGATGTCCGCAATTTTGTTATGCGTTGAAAAGCAGTAAATGTCTCCGTTTACAACGTGATGATTTCTTTATTTAGAATCTTTAATGAAACTTTGTGCGAATAAAATACTGCGTGATATCTGAACGACATAACAATATATGAAACTGATTTGTATGCTTATGTATAACTTTCTACGTTCAATGTGAAAAATGGCTTGACGAATGTTGATTTTCCTCTGACGTCAAGCGACGACAGAGGACACACGCACGCACGCACCCACACAAGCACACACGCACACACACACACATATACACGATGATCCAATCTGTTTCAATACAAAATCCACATTGTAACCGGATACGTTTTGGTATTATCACAAATTATAATGAATTAGGAAATCGCTGATGAGAAAGGAGGTAATAGCTAAATAGATGGTCCTATCTACCTAGAAATTAGTTGTTAGATTCCCAAACTCTCTTGATTATGTAGATGTATTTTGACAAACGTTGCATCATTATTAACAGAGATCGAGCCTTATTTTCAAATGTAAAGAAATTTCTGAAAATACGACACCACATTAGTTGTATGTTGTAAATATTTGGCAACGCCGGAGAAAGATGACATCTGTATGTTGTTTAGTATATAGCTCACCTAATTTCCGTTCAAGGTATAAAATCTCGGTTTATCAAAGCTATCAAATGACTGTTTTTTTAGCTATCATTAGATCTTATATTCGTAATCTGATGGAGAAGAAGGGAATGAGTATTGTTTTACGCCACTTTTAGCAATATTCCAGCAATATCACGGCGGGGGACACCAGAAATTGGCTTCCAACATTGTGGCAGAATAAGTTGGACATGTGCACACAAGTAGGTATCAATAAATTACATTGATACAACCAACTATCAGTTGACGAAGTTATTATTCGAAGAGGTCGTATTGGCCACACAAGATATACGCGTGAATATTTACTAAAAGGTGAGGATCCTCCGCTTTGTGTCCCTCGTGATGAAAAAATCGCAGTCAAACATGTCCGGCTTGACTGTTATTTTTCCATCACAAAAGATAAATATTTCCGTGCCAAAACGGTTAAAGATCTTTTTATCCCCCGCAACGCGTTTTGCGGGGATATTAAAATGGACTCCGTGCGTGCGTGCGTGCGTGCGTGCGTCCGTCCGTGCACATTTGTCTTTTCCGGAGCAGAACTCTAAAACCGTTCAATATTTCTTCACCAAACTTGGCACATAGATAGATCTGGTGGTGTACTGGTGCCTTTTGGTAGTTTTGAAATTCTGAATAAAATCTTTTTGGCTTTTCCGTGGCAACAAGTTTGACTTAGCCTGAAATTGGTGGTAGTGCTCTTTTCCGGAGCTGAACTCTAAAACCGTTCACTATTTCTTCACCAAACTTGACACATAGATTGGTCTGGTGGTGTACTAGTGCCTTTTGGTACTTTTGGATTTCTGAATAAAATATTTTTGGCATTTCCATGGCAACAAGTTTGACATAGACTGAAATTGGTGATAGTGCTCCTTCCTGGAGCAGAACTTTAAAAACCTTTCAATACTCTCCTTCCACTTTTCTATATACACACATAAATATTTGACATAATCATAACTCGTAGACATAATCATGAAGAGTATTTTGCCATTGCGGGGGATATTGATGACTTTGTCTTCTTTTCATTTAACTATTGATTTTATAAAAGAAATTGATCTGATCGATAGAGTTTGATTGATCTGTTTTGTAGATACATGTATATACATTTTTATCCCCACGGCATGTAATGCGGGAGGATATAGTCGTCGCCTCGTCCGTCTTTCCGTCCGTCCGTCCGTAATCATTTTGTTTCCGGAGCATAACTCAAAGACCGTTCGATATTTTTCAACAAAAATTGGTAGATATGTCAAACATAACCTAAGGTGGTGCCTTTTGCTACTTACAAATTTTTGTCATTTTTATTTTTCTCGGTTTCCATGGAAACGATTCGGACTTTGTCTCAAAAGGAGGGGTGCGCTTCGTTTCCGGAACACAACTCGAAAACCGTTCAATATCTTTCAACAGAACTTATTAGATATATGAGACATACCCGAAAGTGGTTCCTTTTACTATTTGCGGATTTTGGACATTCATATATTTCCCGGTTTCCATGTAAACGATTCTGACTTAGAACGGTTTTTGAGTTAAGACTCTGGAAACAAAATTACATGCCGGGGTGTGGGGTGGGTTGATTTGGAGGGAGTGATAAATGAATTGTTTTAGTCATGATATAGCTAAAACATTGCTCACTCACTCACCATTTGAATAATGTCCTGGATAGATAAACAATTGGATAGTTTACCATGTATCTTACTGTGTACAACGCGCGCACCTATTTCGCTTCGGTTTCGCCAAGTCAAAGAAAATATTTCAAAATATAATATTTATGTTCCAATATTATGCCCGGATCAGGTTTCTGATTGTTCATTATCATGTGGCTATTCTTTTCATAGTTATACGAAGAAAGGTGAACTTAAAAATACCCCTTTGGTACGGAACTATCAGAGGGATGCTTGCGATTGGGCAAAAGGAGGACATGTCATGTTTTTTTACTTTTTTTTGGTACAGTTCTTGCAGAAATAAAGTGAACAGTTTAATATCATGTCATGGGATTATTGGCAATATATAGTGATTACGCCGTGTATATTATAAAAAACGAGTATATCGTTAAACGTTTGTGACAAACGCACACCTAGTGAATCATTAAACACCATTGTCAATAAAAAGATATAATACAAATTTCATAACCATGATAATTCCTAATAAATATGTGTGTATTTACATTTAAACATATATTAATAACTTTCCTAAAGTAAAAACATTCTGTTGTGAACATACAGATCTTGTCAAATCTATAAAAATATGTGGAAAGAATCTGTATCATTTGATAGCATACTGGAAGAACCATTCGATCCATGTAACCTCAGAACTTTATACATGGAGGAAAAAGTATGCAGATTAATCTATGCTGCTGTGTAAAGGATATTGCCTTAAAGGAAAAAGTAGTCAATAACAATGGCAAACTGATATTTATACAGAAATATCGAAATATAATTGGATGGAAAACTATTTACCGTTAAGAACAACGAATAAGACAAAGTTAAGATAATTAATTCCAACACCATATTATTCATAGAATGCTGACAACAGATAAAAACATGTTCAAATATAAAATTGTAGCATATTCTCTATATTCTTTGTGCAATGCTGAAACTGAAAATATCATTCGTTTGTTATATGAATGTACACAGGTAAAACTATTGAGCCACAACCTTATAAAATAGAAAATAAATCCGGTACTAAACTAAAAGTAGAATAGACTCACATCATTTTTTGGATTTAAAGAACAAGAGTCATCAGAAGATGACATATCCCCCAGGCCCCCACATCTTTGAAAGAACAAATCATCTGACAGTTACTTTAAGTCCAGCTTGATTTTAGACTAAGTGCAAATCGTTTCCATGGAAATCATGAAAAACATAAATGACAAAAATCTGCAAATAGCAAAAGGCACCACTTAGGGATCTGCCTAACATATCTGCCAAGTTTTGCTGAAAAATATTAAGAAGTTTTCGAGTTGTGCTCCGGAAATGAAACCCACCCCTCCTTTTTGAGACTAAGTCCGAATCGTTTGGAACCATGGAAACCAAGAAAATATTAAATCACAAAAATCTGCAAATAGCAAAAGGCACCACTTTAGGTTCTGTTTGATATATCTACTAAGTTTTGCAGAAAAATACTGAACGGTTTCTGAGTTATGCTCCGGAAACGAAGCCCACCCCTCCCTTTAAGACTAAGTCCAAAACGTTTCCATGGAAACTGAGAAAAATAAAAATGCCAAAAATCTGTAAATAGCAAAAGGCACCACCTTAGGTTCTGTTTGATATATCTACAATTTATTGTTGAAAAATATCGAATGGTCTTGGAGTTATACTCCGGAAACAAGATGATTGCGGTCGGACGGACGGACAGACGGACGAGGCGACGACTATATCCCATTACATGCCGTGGGGATAAAAATGTAATCACGTCTGAATTTAATATACCTTGCAACAAACATTACGTCTACACAAAACATTATCTCCATAATACTACCGAACTAAAACATACCTTCTGAAATCTACATCATTCAGAAAAATATATCTCATACACAGTCTGTGAACACGACAAATTTGTGACCTTGTTTTACATAACCACACTATATTGTACGTGTACTTTGCACTGCGTTGTATATTAATAAGTCTGCTAGATCCCATGGACACATCTTTTTGTAGAGATATGAATGGAATCCTCTCTGCAAGGAAATCTGTAAATTATGACATAAAAGCAGATAGATTTAATATACATTAAGTGTGATTCACCTAAAGTGGAAATCTGTGGAACGTACGACCTGTCAAAACATGAAATAAAGCCAAGGGAGGCAACTCTAGAGCGCTATCATAAAGGCGTACCGCTAAACATAGTATTGCCATTGAACATATATGATGCGAAATGTGACCCACAAAACTTTAAACATTGTGACCCATAATAACTATCACCTAACCAATGATTTTACAAATCACAAAAACACACTCTGGTAAAAACAGAACATGGCTGTGTAGTCAAACCAATAAACCAATAAATGACTTCATCAATAATGGGGCATGCCCCACGATTAGTCAAACAATTATTTATGTACGTCCGATTATGGTCCGATTCAAGCGTCCGAGTGTTCTTCGTGACAAAACGTAGTGGATCAGCATAGTGAGAATAGTGCACAACTATTGACACATGTAGGTTGTCAAGGTTGTACAATGACTTTTCCACAGACAGTACGTATTGGCGTTCTGGTCGTGATGTTGATACAGTCTAAAATCAAACTTACCCTACAACATGTCAAGCTGCCTTACACTGACGTTCAAAAGAGTTAATAAATTCTTGAAGGAATCTCGACTTGGGACATTACACGACATCAACGTGTTCCTACTCTCTAAAGACTATAACACAATGCAGATAAGCCGTATGCAGAAGGTTTCTGATCGTCTTGTCAGTAACGTGAACTCAGGGGGGCCCAACCAACGTGAAAAGCGAGGTGAGGTGAGTTGAAATGGGGTTTAACGTCGGACTTAATTAAATATATTTCGCTCATATGACGACGTGCATGCGTGTGTGGCTGCTTGTACTAGCCCAGACTTAAGCTGGTTTTATAGTGAAAGCTCACTGAGATACCACGCCGCAGTTAAGCATGAATAGTGAGTGAGTTTGGATTTACGCCGCTTTTAGCAATATTCCAGCAATATCACGGCGGGTAAGCATGAATACCCCACTCAGACACATTATACTGACTCCGAGCCGACCAGTCCTTGTTGTACCCTTTAATCCCGAGCGCCAGGCGAGGGAGCAACAAGTATCATATTTTAACGTCTTTTGGTATGACGCGACCGGGGATCGAACTCGCAACCTTCCGCTCTCCAGCGGGCGCTCTAACCACCAAACCACGGAGGTGGTCATGTAAAAGCGACGTGAAAAGGGACGTGGAAAGCAATATGATTGTTTATCGAAAGGCTACTAGGCTGAAAACATTCACCCAAAACACTTCAGATTTAAGGTCCAATACCATACGGCATCAAATATATTTAGAACAATGATTATACTTTTGTTTTCTATACAACTTAGCAAACTGGAATCGTTCCGTGTGGATGCTTATGCAAGACTGGAAAGCTCCTTAAAAAAAACCATGTTAATTGTTACACGGAAAACAAGAAGCACGTGATCCATCTCCCATGACTGGGTGATCATGCGTAATAACTTGCGACTCTCCACATTCAGAAAACATATCAGGAGGAAAAAACCCGTAAGGCGTTGTAATTAATTAATTGTCTCTCACAAAGGTTTCCGTTTAAAAATGTTTATCTTCGTATGAGGATGAACTGCCTGATTGACAAGCTTGTATCACCACGTAACTGGTAACGCATGAAGTCCGTGACTCTCCGCCCGTCTGTGTGTTGTTTACTCTCGACTCATAAATGTGAAGACCGCCTCCGTGGTGTAGTGGTTAGAGCGTCCGCCCGGAGACCGGAAGGTCGCGGGTTCAATCCCCGACCGCGTCATACCAAAAAGACGTTAAAATATGGTACTTGTTGGTCCCTGCCTGGCGCTAGGCATTAATGGGTACAACAAGGACTGGTCGGCTCGGAGTCAGTATAATGTGTCTGAGAGGGGTATTCATGCTTCACTGCGGCATGGTATCTCAGTGGCCTAGCACTATAAAACCAGCTTCAGACTGGGCTAGTACAAGCAGCCGCACATACACATACACATGCATGCACGTCGTCATATGAGCGAAATATTCTCAAGCACGACGTAAAAAACCCAATTTCAGCCCACATCACCTAACTGTAGATCTATTACACATGACGAATACTGTATTCAATGATACAAACATTGGGATATTGTATAAATAAACACGATAGTCTCAACTTCAACTCAGGTTCATTTCAGGTTCAAGACAATACACCCCTGACAGCAGTTTGAGTGAGTGAGTTTAGTTTTACGCCTGCACTTAGCAGTATTCCAGCTATATGGTGGCGGTCTGTACATAATCAAGTCTGGACCAGACAATCCAGGGATCAACAACATTTACATCGATCTGCGCAACTGGGATACGATGACATGTGTCAACCTGAGTCAGCGAGCCTGACCACCCGATCCCGTTAGTCGTACAGCAGTTTGAAGTCTCATGAAGATGAAGAACATATCTCTGTTTGCTTATCATTCTGTGATACCCAACATATTACCTATTATGATTCCGTAAATTTAATTAATTAATTAATCTATTTTTGACCCTTGAAGATCCAGGTAAGAATTCATCTTCAGCAACCAATGATGTGACTGTCTTAAGAGACTAACGGGATCGGGTGGTCAGGCTTGCTGACTTGGTTGACACATGTCATCGTATCCCAATATTGTATTGATCAATGCTAATGCTGCTGATCACTGGATTGTCTGGTCCAGACTCGAGTATTTACAGACTGCCGCCATGTAGCTGGAATACTGTGGCGTATAGCATCGAAAAATCGTTTCTTGTGTGTTTCCTTTGTCAGCCACCATCAAACATCAAGGATATTTCTTTGGCTTGGCTATTTACTATTCCTGGCTTCGCGGTGTTTGACTCTCAGGTTTGGACAGACAAACTAGGAAAAGTGTCTGAGCTTTCAACCAGAAAGCAGAAGGAATAAGGATGTCGTAAAAATGTTTGAGAAAAACACCCAAAACAATCGGCGTAGAGAAACATGTTTTCCTCGTATCAACCAATCAGTCATTCCGTCTCTTACAAATTCCCTGACTATTCAATGTCACAAATTCCCAGATGACCATGTCGGTGTGAACATCTGTGATGGATGAATGGTGTACTAATTAGACATAAGAGTATTGACCATTCAAGCAAAGACCTCTGGGGCTTTTAAAAAGGTCGACGTTCGATTGGCATGTGTTGCTGGTTCGGGAGTAAACAATGCCGTGCAAATACTCGCACATATTTACTATTAATGTGGCTTCTGCTTATGGTTTATTCAGCAGGAGCTGTTTGTTTGTTGTTTGTGAAGGTATCTTACTGTGTACAACGCGCGCACCTATTTCGCTTCGGTTTCGCCAAGTCAAAGAAAATATTTCAAAAATATAATATTTATGTTCCAATATTATGCCCGGATCAGGTTTCTGATTGTTCATTATCATGTGGCTATTCTTTTCATAGTTATACGAAGAAAGGTGAACTTAAAATACCCCTTTGGTACGGAACTATCAGAGGGATGCTTGCGATTGGGCAAAAGGAGGACATGTCATGTTTTTACTTTTTGGTACAGTTCTTGCAGAAATAAAGTGAACAGTTTAATATCATGTCATGGGATTATTGGCAATATATAGTGATTACGCCGTGTATATTATAAAAAACGAGTATATCGTTAAACGTTTGTGACAAACGCACACCTAGTGAATCATCATTAAACACCATTGTCCAATAAAAGATATAATACAAATTTCATAACCATGATAATTCCTAATAAATATGTGTGTATTTACATTTAAACATATATTAATAACTTTCCTAAAGTAAAACATTCTGTTGTGAACATGCAGATCTTGTCAAATCTATAAAAATATGTGGAAAGAATCTGTATCATTTTGATAGCATACTGGAGAACCATTCGATCCATGTAACCTCAGAACTTTATACATGGAGGGGAAAGTATGCAGATTAATCTATGCTGCTGTGTAAAGGATATTGCCTTAAAGGAAAAAATAGTCAATAACAATGGCAAACTGATATTTATACAAAAATATCGAAATATAATTGGATGGAAAACTATTTACCGTTAAGAACAACGAATAAGACAAAGTTAAGATAATTAATTCCAACACCATATTATTCATAGAATGCTGACAACAGATAAAACATGTTCAAATATAAAATTGTAGCATATTCTCTATATTCTTTGTGCAATGCTGAAACTGAAAATATCATTCGTTTGTTATATGAATGTACACAGGTAAAACTATTGAGCCACAACCTTATAAAATAGAAAATAAATCCGGTACTAAACTAAAAGTAGAATAGACACATCATTTTTGGATTTAAAGAACAAGAGTCATCAGAAGATGACATATCCCCCGGCCCCCACATCTTTGAAAGAACAAATCATCTGACAGTTACTTTAAGTCCAGCTTGATTTTAGACTAAAGTGCAAATCGTTTCCATGGAAATCATGAAAACATAAATGACAAAAATCTGCAAATAGCAAAGGCACCACTTAGGGATCTGCCTAACATATCTGCCAAGTTTTGCTGAAAAATATTAAGAAGTTTTCGAGTTGTACTCGAAATGAAACCCACCCTCCTTTTGAGACTAAGTCCGAATCGTTTGGAACCATGGAAACCAAGAAAATATTAAATAACAAAAATCTGCAAATAGCAAAAGGCACCACTTTAGGTTCTGTTTGATATATCTACTAAGTTTTGCAGAAAAATACTGAACGGTTTCTGAGTTATGCTCCGGAAACGAAGCCCACCCCTCCCTTTAAGACTAAGTCCAAAACGTTTCCATGGAAACTGAGAAAAATAAAAATGCCAAAAATCTGTAAATAGCAAAAGGCACCACCTTAGGTTCTGTTTGATATATCTACAATTTATTGTTGAAAAATATCGAATGGTCTTGGAGTTATACTCCGGAAACAAGATGATTGCGGTCGGACGGACGGACAGACGGACGAGGCGACGACTATATCCCATTACATGCCGTGGGATAAAATGTAATCACGTCTGAATTTAATATACCTTGCAACAAACATTACGTCTACACAAAACATTATCTCCATAATACTACCGAACTAAAACATACCTTCTGAAATCTACATCATTCAGAAAAATATATCTCATACACAGTCTGTGAACACGACAAATTTGTGACCTTGTTTTACATAACCACACTATATTGTACGTGTACTTTGCACTGCGTTGTATATTAATAAGTCTGCTAGATCCCATGGACACATCTTTTTGTAGAGATATGAATGGAATCCTCTCTGCAAGGAAATCTGTAAATTATGACATAAAAGCAGATAGATTTAATATACATTAAGTGTGATTCACCTAAAGTGGAAATCTGTGGAACGTACGACCTGTCAAAACATGAAATAAAGCCAAGGGAGGCAACTCTAGAGCGCTATCATAAAGGCGTACCGCTAAACATAGTATTGCCATTGAACATATATGATGCGAAATGTGACCCACAAAACTTTAAACATTGTGACCCATAATAACTATCACCTAACCAATGATTTTACAAATCACAAAAACACACTCTGGTAAAAACAGAACATGGCTGTGTAGTCAAACCAATAAACCAATAAATGACTTCATCAATAATGGGGCATGCCCCACGATTAGTCAAACAATTATTTATGTACGTCCGATTATGGTCCGATTCAAGCGTCCGAGTGTTCTTCGTGACAAAACGTAGTGGATCAGCATAGTGAGAATAGTGCACAACTATTGACACATGTAGGTTGTCTAGGTTGTACAATGACTTTTCCACAGACAGTACGTATTGGCGTTCTGGTCGTGATGTTGATACAGTCTAAAATCAAACTTACCCTACAACATGTCAAGCTGCCTTACACTGACGTTCAAAAGAGTTAATAAATTCTTGAAGGAATCTGGACTTGGGACATTACACGACATCAACGTGTTCCTACTCTCTAAAGACTATAACACAATGCAGATAAGCCGTATGCAGAAGGTTTCTGATCGTCTTGTCAGTAACGTGAACTCAGGGGGGCCCAACCAACGTGAAAAGCGAGGTGAGGTGAGTTGAAATGGGGTTTAACGTCGGACTTAATTAAATATATTTCGCTCATATGACGACGTGCATGCGTGTGTGGCTGCTTGTACTAGCCCAGACTTAAGCTGGTTTTATAGTGAAAGCTCACTGAGATACCACGCCGCAGTTAAGCATGAATAGTGAGTGAGTTTGGATTTACGCCGCTTTTAGCAATATTCCAGCAATATCACGGCGGGTAAGCATGAATACCCCACTCAGACACATTATACTGACTCCGAGCCGACCAGTCCTTGTTGTACCCTTTAATCCCGAGCGCCAGGCAGGGAGCAACAAGTATCATATTTTAACGTCTTTGGTATGACGCGACCGGGGATCGAACTCGCAACCTTCCGCTCTCCAGCGGGCGCTCTAACCACCAAACCACGGAGGTGGTCATGTAAAAGCGACGTGAAAAGGGACGTGGAAAGCAATATGATTGTTTATCGAAAGGCTACTAGGCTGAAAACATTCACCCAAAACACTTCAGATTTAAGGTCCAATACCATACGGCATCAAATATATTTAGAACAATGATTATACTTTTGTTTTCTATACAACTTAGCAAACTGGAATCGTTCCGTGTGGATGCTTATGCAAGACTGGAAAGCTCCTTAAAAAACCATGTTAATTGTTACACGGAAAACAAGAAGCACGTGATCCATCTCCCATGACTGGGTGATCATGCGTAATAACTTGCGACTCTCCACATTCAGAAAACATATCAGGAGGAAAAACCCGTAAGGCGTTGTAATTAATTAATTGTCTCTCACAAAGGTTTCCGTTTAAAATGTTTATCTTCGTATGAGGATGAACTGCCTGATTGACAAGCTTGTATCACCACGTAACTGGTAACGCATGAAGTCCGTGACTCTCCGCCCGTCTGTGTGTTGTTTACTCTCGACTCATAAATGTGAAGACCGCCTCCGTGGTGTAGTGGTTAGAGCGTCCGCCCGGAGACCGGAAGGTCGCGGGTTCAATCCCCGACCGCGTCATACCAAAAAGACGTTAAAATATGGTACTTGTTGGTCCCTGCCTGGCGCTAGGCATTAATGGGTACAACAAGGACTGGTCGGCTCGGAGTCAGTATAATGTGTCTGAGAGGGGTATTCATGCTTCACTGCGGCATGGTATCTCAGTGGCCTAGCACTATAAAACCAGCTTCAGACTGGGCTAGTACAAGCAGCCGCACATACACATACACATGCATGCACGTCGTCATATGAGCGAAATATTCTCAAGCACGACGTAAAAACCCAATTTCAGCCCACATCACCTAACTGTAGATCTATTACACATGACGAATACTGTATTCAATGATACAAACATTGGGATATTGTATAAATAAACACGATAGTCTCAACTTCAACTCAGGTTCATTTCAGGTTCAAGACAATACACCCCTGACAGCAGTTTGAGTGAGTGAGTTTAGTTTTACGCCTGCACTTAGCAGTATTCCAGCTATATGGTGGCGGTCTGTACATAATCAAGTCTGGACCAGACAATCCAGGGATCAACAACATTTACATCGATCTGCGCAACTGGGATACGATGACATGTGTCAACCCAGTCAGCGAGCCTGACCACCCGATCCCGTTAGTCGTACAGCAGTTTGAAGTCTCATGAAGATGAAGAACATATCTCTGTTTGCTTATCATTCTGTGATACCCAACATATTACCTATTATGATTCCGTAAATTTAATTAATTAATTAATTTATTTCTGACCCTTGAAGATCCAGGTAAGAATTCATCTTCAGCAACCAATGATGTGACTGTCTTAAGAGACTAACGGGATCGGGTGGTCAGGCTTGCTGACTTGGTTGACACATGTCATCGTATCCCAATATTGTATTGATCAATGCTAATGCTGCTGATCACTGGATTGTCTGGTCCAGACTCGAGTATTTACAGACTGCCGCCATGTAGCTGGAATACTGTGGCGTATAGCATCGAAAAATCGTTTCTTGTGTGTTTCCTTTGTCAGCCACCATCAAACATCAGAGGATATTTCTTTGGCTTGGCTATTTACTATTCCTGGCTTCGCGGTGTTTGACTCTCAGGTTTGGACAGACAAACTAGGAAAAGTGTCTGAGCTTTCAACCAGAAAGCAGAAGGAATAAGGATGTCGTAAAAATGTTTGAGAAAAACACCCAAAACAATCGGCGTAGAGAAACATGTTTTCCTCGTATCAACCAATCAGTCATTCCGTCTCTTACAAATTCCCTGACTATTCAATGTCACAAATTCCCAGATGACCATGTCGGTGTGAACATCTGTGATGGATGAATGGTGTACTAATTAGACATAAGAGTATTGACCATTCAAGCAAAGACCTCTGGGGCTTTTAAAAAGGTCGACGTTCGATTGGCATGTGTTGCTGGTTCGGAGTAAACAATGCCGTGCAAATACTCGCACATATTTACTATTAATGTGGCTTCTGCTTATGGTTTATTCAGCAGGAGCTGTTTGTTTGTTGTTTGTGAAGGTATCTTACTGTGTACAACGCGCGCACCTATTTCGCTTCGGTTTCGCCAAGTCAAAGAAAATATTTCAAAATATAATATTTATGTTCCAATATTATGCCCGGATCAGGTTTCTGATTGTTCATTATCATGTGGCTATTCTTTTCATAGTTATACGAAGAAAGGTGAACTTAAAAATACCCCTTTGGTACGGAACTATCAGAGGGATGCTTGCGATTGGGCAAAAGGAGGACATGTCATGTTTTTTTACTTTTTTTTGGTACAGTTCTTGCAGAAATAAAGTGAACAGTTTAATATCATGTCATGGGATTATTGGCAATATATAGTGATTACGCCGTGTATATTATAAAAAACGAGTATATCGTTAAACGTTTGTGACAAACGCACACCTAGTGAATCATTAAACACCATTGTCAATAAAAAGATATAATACAAATTTCATAACCATGATAATTCCTAATAAATATGTGTGTATTTACATTTAAACATATATTAATAACTTTCCTAAAGTAAAACATTCTGTTGTGAACATACAGATCTTGTCAAATCTATAAAAAATATGTGGAAAGAATCTGTATCATTTGATAGCATACTGGAAGAACCATTCGATCCATGTAACCTCAGAACTTTATACATGGAGGGGAAAGTATGCAGATTAATCTATGCTGCTGTGTAAAGGATATTGCCTTAAAGGAAAAAATAGTCAATAACAATGGCAAACTGATATTTATACAAAAATATCGAAATATAATTGGATGGAAAACTATTTACCGTTAAGAACAACGAATAAGACAAAGTTAAGATAATTAATTCCAACACCATATTATTCATAGAATGCTGACAACAGATAAAAACATGTTCAAATATAAAATTGTAGCATATTCTCTATATTCTTTGTGCAATGCTGAAACTGAAAATATCATTCGTTTGTTATATGAATGTACACAGGTAAAACTATTGAGCCACAACCTTATAAAATAGAAAATAAATCCGGTACTAAACTAAAAGTAGAATAGACACATCATTTTTTGGATTTAAAGAACAAGAGTCATCAGAAGATGACATATCCCCCCGGCCCCCACATCTTTGAAAGAACAAATCATCTGACAGTTACTTTAAGTCCAGCTTGATTTTAGACTAAGTGCAAATCGTTTCCATGGAAATCATGAAAAACATAAATGACAAAAATCTGCAAATAGCAAAAGGCACCACTTAGGGATCTGCCTAACATATCTGCCAAGTTTTGCTGAAAAATATTAAGAAGTTTTCGAGTTGTACTCCGGAAATGAAACCCACCCCTCCTTTTTGAGACTAAGTCCGAATCGTTTGGAACCATGGAAACCAAGAAAATATTAAATAACAAAAATCTGCAAATAGCAAAAGGCACCACTTTAGGTTCTGTTTGATATATCTACTAAGTTTTGCAGAAAAATACTGAACGGTTTCTGAGTTATGCTCCGGAAACGAAGCCCACCCCTCCCTTTAAGACTAAGTCCAAAACGTTTCCATGGAAACTGAGAAAAATAAAAATGCCAAAAATCTGTAAATAGCAAAAGGCACCACCTTAGGTTCTGTTTGATATATCTACAATTTATTGTTGAAAAATATCGAATGGTCTTGGAGTTATACTCCGGAAACAAGATGATTGCGGTCGGACGGACGGACAGACGGACGAGGCGACGACTATATCCCATTACATGCCGTGGGGATAAAAATGTAATCACGTCTGAATTTAATATACCTTGCAACAAACATTACGTCTACACAAAACATTATCTCCATAATACTACCGAACTAAAACATACCTTCTGAAATCTACATCATTCAGAAAAATATATCTCATACACAGTCTGTGAACACGACAAATTTGTGACCTTGTTTTACATAACCACACTATATTGTACGTGTACTTTGCACTGCGTTGTATATTAATAAGTCTGCTAGATCCCATGGACACATCTTTTTGTAGAGATATGAATGGAATCCTCTCTGCAAGGAAATCTGTAAATTATGACATAAAAGCAGATAGATTTAATATACATTAAGTGTGATTCACCTAAAGTGGAAATCTGTGGAACGTACGACCTGTCAAAACATGAAATAAAGCCAAGGGAGGCAACTCTAGAGCGCTATCATAAAGGCGTACCGCTAAACATAGTATTGCCATTGAACATATATGATGCGAAATGTGACCCACAAAACTTTAAACATTGTGACCCATAATAACTATCACCTAACCAATGATTTTACAAATCACAAAAACACACTCTGGTAAAAACAGAACATGGCTGTGTAGTCAAACCAATAAACCAATAAATGACTTCATCAATAATGGGGCATGCCCCACGATTAGTCAAACAATTATTTATGTACGTCCGATTATGGTCCGATTCAAGCGTCCGAGTGTTCTTCGTGACAAAACGTAGTGGATCAGCATAGTGAGAATAGTGCACAACTATTGACACATGTAGGTTGTCTAGGTTGTACAATGACTTTTCCACAGACAGTACGTATTGGCGTTCTGGTCGTGATGTTGATACAGTCTAAAATCAAACTTACCCTACAACATGTCAAGCTGCCTTACACTGACGTTCAAAAGAGTTAATAAATTCTTGAAGGAATCTGGACTTGGGACATTACACGACATCAACGTGTTCCTACTCTCTAAAGACTATAACACAATGCAGATAAGCCGTATGCAGAAGGTTTCTGATCGTCTTGTCAGTAACGTGAACTCAGGGGGGCCCAACCAACGTGAAAAGCGAGGTGAGGTGAGTTGAAATGGGGTTTAACGTCGGACTTAATTAAATATATTTCGCTCATATGACGACGTGCATGCGTGTGTGGCTGCTTGTACTAGCCCAGACTTAAGCTGGTTTTATAGTGAAAGCTCACTGAGATACCACGCCGCAGTTAAGCATGAATAGTGAGTGAGTTTGGATTTACGCCGCTTTTAGCAATATTCCAGCAATATCACGGCGGGTAAGCATGAATACCCCACTCAGACACATTATACTGACTCCGAGCCGACCAGTCCTTGTTGTACCCTTTAATCCCGAGCGCCAGGCAGGGAGCAACAAGTATCATATTTTAACGTCTTTTGGTATGACGCGACCGGGGATCGAACTCGCAACCTTCCGCTCTCCAGCGGGCGCTCTAACCACCAAACCACGGAGGTGGTCATGTAAAAAGCGACGTGAAAAGGGACGTGGAAAGCAATATGATTGTTTATCGAAAGGCTACTAGGCTGAAAACATTCACCCAAAACACTTCAGATTTAAGGTCCAATACCATACGGCATCAAATATATTTAGAACAATGATTATACTTTTGTTTTCTATACAACTTAGCAAACTGGAATCGTTCCGTGTGGATGCTTATGCAAGACTGGAAAGCTCCTTAAAAAAAACCATGTTAATTGTTACACGGAAAACAAGAAGCACGTGATCCATCTCCCATGACTGGGTGATCATGCGTAATAACTTGCGACTCTCCACATTCAGAAAACATATCAGGAGGAAAAAACCCGTAAGGCGTTGTAATTAATTAATTGTCTCTCACAAAGGTTTCCGTTTAAAAATGTTTATCTTCGTATGAGGATGAACTGCCTGATTGACAAGCTTGTATCACCACGTAACTGGTAACGCATGAAGTCCGTGACTCTCCGCCCGTCTGTGTGTTGTTTACTCTCGACTCATAAATGTGAAGACCGCCTCCGTGGTGTAGTGGTTAGAGCGTCCGCCCGGAGACCGGAAGGTCGCGGGTTCAATCCCCGACCGCGTCATACCAAAAAAGACGTTAAAATATGGTACTTGTTGGTCCCTGCCTGGCGCTAGGCATTAATGGGTACAACAAGGACTGGTCGGCTCGGAGTCAGTATAATGTGTCTGAGAGGGGTATTCATGCTTCACTGCGGCATGGTATCTCAGTGGCCTAGCACTATAAAACCAGCTTCAGACTGGGCTAGTACAAGCAGCCGCACATACACATACACATGCATGCACGTCGTCATATGAGCGAAATATTCTCATCACATCACCTAACTGTAGATCTATTACACATGACGAATACTGTATTCAATGATACAAACATTGGGATATTGTATAAATAAACACGATAGTCTCAACTTCAACTCAGGTTCATTTCAGGTTCAAGACAATACACCCCTGACAGCAGTTTGAGTGAGTGAGTTTAGTTTTACGCCTGCACTTAGCAGTATTCCAGCTATATGGTGGCGGTCTGTACATAATCAAGTCTGGACCAGACAATCCAGGGATCAACAACATTTACATCGATCTGCGCAACTGGGATACGATGACATGTGTCAACCCAGTCAGCGAGCCTGACCACCCGATCCCGTTAGTCGTACAGCAGTTTGAAGTCTCATGAAGATGAAGAACATATCTCTGTTTGCTTATCATTCTGTGATACCCAACATATTACCTATTATGATTCCGTAAATTTAATTAATTAATTAATTTATTTCTGACCCTTGAAGATCCAGGTAAGAATTCATCTTCAGCAACCAATGATGTGACTGTCTTAAGAGACTAACGGGATCGGGTGGTCAGGCTTGCTGACTTGGTTGACACATGTCATCGTATCCCAATATTGTATTGATCAATGCTAATGCTGCTGATCACTGGATTGTCTGGTCCAGACTCGAGTATTTACAGACTGCCGCCATGTAGCTGGAATACTGTGGCGTATAGCATCGAAAAATCGTTTCTTGTGTGTTTCCTTTGTCAGCCACCATCAAACATCAGAGGATATTTCTTTGGCTTGGCTATTTACTATTCCTGGCTTCGCGGTGTTTGACTCTCAGGTTTGGACAGACAAACTAGGAAAAGTGTCTGAGCTTTCAACCAGAAAGCAGAAGGAATAAGGATGTCGTAAAAATGTTTGAGAAAAACACCCAAAACAATCGGCGTAGAGAAACATGTTTTCCTCGTATCAACCAATCAGTCATTCCGTCTCTTACAAATTCCCTGACTATTCAATGTCACAAATTCCCAGATGACCATGTCGGTGTGAACATCTGTGATGGATGAATGGTGTACTAATTAGACATAAGAGTATTGACCATTCAAGCAAAGACCTCTGGGGCTTTTAAAAAGGTCGACGTTCGATTGGCATGTGTTGCTGGTTCGGGAGTAAACAATGCCGTGCAAATACTCGCACATATTTACTATTAATGTGGCTTCTGCTTATGGTTTATTCAGCAGGAGCTGTTTGTTTGTTGTTTGTGAAGGTAATAAAATTGTTAGTAGTCGACTGAGGCGTTTGTTTGTGAGGATCCAGCTTCTATTCAGCTGAATCACCTTTGTTCATTTTTTCTGTTTCTCTTGACAAAGCAGGGTTTTGTCTAAAGGTCGACAGGAACACACAACAGACGGGTATTGGAAACGACCTTTCTTAACCTATTGGAAATCTAATTTGGTTGAATGAGCGTTGTTCGTTTGTATGTTGTTTAACGTTGTGAACCGATTTAACCTTGAGGCGACTTCCAATTTCTAACGAACCTGCACATCGACAGGTTACATTTCTAGAGCAAGAGAATCAATCTTTTAAAGAATAGATCATTTTTTAGAGAAAGCGATTGTTTTGGGTTGAACAGTATTGAACTAGTATCATGTCGCCCCAAAATGGCTGAAGTTTGATAATGCTGACAGATAAAATAATACATGTAATAGTAATAATTAATTTATCAAGCGCCTAATATCCACCATTGAGATGCTCAGTGGCGCTATGACAATATTGCCCAATCCTTTTCTTGAATTAATAAAGCATGTTTCAATCAAATGAGAATATTCGGGAAGGAAATAGTTCATATGGGTTTAACAGAAAGGCAGCAGTGAACAGATTGGTTTTTAGCAGAGATTTAAAAGTTTCTTTCGATGAAGTGTTCCTGATTTCCTTTGGAAGAGTTCCACAGTTGAGGGCAGGTAATCGAGAAGGCTCGGTCTGACAGTTGGTTTGGAGATCTGTGTTGGATGAGGAGAGAGTCAGAGGAGGATCGGGGACTTCGCTGGGGTATAGTACAACATACCCGAAGACGAGTTGTTCGAGATAGTTGGGAAAGTTACCGTTGTAATTGCAGTCATGAGTCAGAATGAGGGTTTTGAGGGATATTCTTGCAGTGATTCTTTTGTGCACCCTCCTTCTCCCCGGAAAAAGATTCCCTGAGGAGCATTTCCCCCTAACCTTTGGACTACATGATTGATGTGCACCCCCTTCTTCAAAAACCTGGATACGCCCCTGAGCTGGACTACTGCTCATTGTGACGTTAAACAACAAACAGAACAAACGTTCACCAAAGCAACGTCTGAGCCAGATTAAACAATGAAAATGATAGTATGTTATGATCAGTTTTAAGACAAAGGAAGCGGTAAAAAAACATCAACAACAAATGCAAGAAGAAATGCAGGGGGAAGCTGCTTGGCCTCCCTTATACGTTCAAGAGCAACTTTAATGAGTGACTTTTGACTGGAATTGCAGTCACTGTGATTAATAAATTAACAAAGAAACGAACACAAACGACAAAACTAACAAACACGTACACAAACAAAATTAAATAGAGGTACTGACTGACTGACTAAGTTTGGTTTTACGCCGCTTTTAGCAATATTCCAGCAACATCACGGTGGGGGACACCAGAAATAGACTTCACACATTGTACCCATGTGGGGATTCGAACCCGGGTCTTTGGCGTGACGAGCCAACGCTTTAACCACTAGGCTACCCCACCGCCCCTAAATAGAAGTAAACCAGACTGGCATATTGCATGCTGCAAAGGAATCCAGATACAACAATGTGATCAGGGCACCGTTGTACCAAGCGACCTCAGAGCTGAAATGATCAGTCCTCTCATCTCTTAACATAACCTTACACTATAATATGTACGGCAGTCTTAACGCTAAGAACGTTTTGTATAACGGCACCCTGCCATTTTGACAGGGCCTGATTCGCGTACCTGTTGACACATCAGAGGTGACCTGAAGGTGGTGTGTGATCTGAACTTGGTGAGGTGGTCTTCTATGTTGTTTCTCAACCTCCTCATCCTCTCGCCGTACCGCTCATACACCAAGTCCGCCACTACCCAGGCCCAGTGGAAGGGGATGGTAGCGTCTGTAAAGTAAAGGGACGTGGTCTGGGTAATTTATTTGTTTGTTTGTTGTTTAATGCTGAACTCTGCAATATTCCGGCTATGCAGCGGCGGTCTGTAAATAATCGAGTGAGTGAGTTTAGTTTTACGCCGCACTCAGTAATATTCCAGCTATATGACAGCGGTCTGTATATAACCGAGTCTGGACCAGACAATCCAGTGATCGACAGCATGAGCATCGATCTGCGCAATTGGGAACCGATGCAAGTCAAAACATTGATTACACAACTGTCTCGTTTCCTGCTGACTGGGTTCCGTCCTATTGCGCAACGTATTACAAGAACCAGTCCAGAAATTTGAGACCAACTCATTTAACTGGCTATATAGATATTAATCAGTATTATTTGATACATCTAATCACTTGTATATTGCAACACTACGCTCCTTATAATCCTTGCAAACACGTCGTGCAGCATGCTCTGCCGTACAACGTGCTCTGACAAACGGAAATCTTGAAATCGTGGAAATCTTAAAACGAGGCTCGGCCGCTAGAAAAGTTTGGCGGTCTTTTACGGCTTTGATATTATATCAACCATACTGTACTTTACCAAAAATACGCTTAATATGCGCAAAAAATACATAACAGGTGTAACCAATGAGCCAGATGAATTCTGAATCATTGGTACGACTTCTTCTAACAGGGGCAGTCTGCGACGTCTTAGTTAACGACATGCTGCCTAAACTTCGACATAAAATATAGAATTACGATTTTATTAAACTTTAAAATAAAGATTAATTTGTAAATACCATTCTCATTAAGCAAGGAATTCGAATTCAGTGTAACCATAGTTGTTTGTAGTGTCTCTTTTCACTTTCACACGAAAAAATTCGGATCGGCTGAAAAGTAGGTCATTGTCTGAATTGGTTAATGAGACTTATATTTCGGTATGACATGTGACATCCAAGCCAGCGAGCCTGACCACCCGATCCTGTTAGTCGCCTCTTACGACAAGCATGGGTTACTTAAGATTCATTCTAACCCGGACGTTCACGGGTCGTAAATAATCGAGTCTGGACGAGACAATCCAGTTTTCAACATCATGAGCATCGATTTACGCAGTTTGGATAAGATTGCCAACCAGGTCAGAGAGTCTGACAACCCGATCCCATTAGTTGCCTCTTACGACATGCATAGGTCGCTGTAGAACAATTCTAACCTGGATCTTCACGGGCTCGAATTTGTGGTTTGGTTGAACGAGGTGGGAAAGGAGACATTTCAGATGTCAACTGACTTGACATGTCACCGTACCCCGACCAGGACCGCTGCTCATAATATTAACCACTGTTTTGTCTGATCGTGACTGGAATATTTACATAGTGTCGTCAATTAGGAATATTGCAGAATGCACTGTTAAACAACAAAGAAAACGAATTGTCACATGACATATGTTCTGGCATACTTTGCCATGCTCATGGTTCGATAAATCGAAGAAGATTTTGTTGGGATGCTACGAGCTAATTTCTGTTTAATTAAACATTGTGATCATACGTGACAAATAAATCCAAACATGCCACGTTCAGCCGACCATGATTAGGTAGACAGAATGATTGTCAGACGTTCAACAATGGTACAATTGTCTGTGCACTGAGACTATCGATAGTGACACTAGTGTAGGGTAGTACAGACTATTGACGTTTCACCAGAGACCCGTTCCACAGAGCGAGCTTAGCTACGATTGTCGTAAGCCAATGATTAAAGGCTGGGACTTACGATGGTGGAACGGGTTTGAGGTCAGCGATGTGTGGAAGCTATACCATGGGAAATTACTCAAGAGTACGATCATGGTGTTGGGATACCACTAGTAATCATAAGGGCGACTTTGGGATTCGAACACATGGTCATACGATCCTGGACATGGATAAGGGACGCAACTCTACATAGATAACGGCCTCTGGTGGAAGCAATATACTTTGAAAGGTCATACATTATGCCAAACTGTGAGGTCTTATATTACACCTAGCCGTGAGGTCTTACATTAACCAGGCAGTGAGGTCTTACATTAACCTAGCTGTAAGGTCTTCCATTATACCTAGCTGTGAGGTCTTACATTATACCTAGCTGTGAGGTCTTACATTATACCTAGCTGTGAGGTCTTACATTATGCCTAGCAGTGGGGCCTTACAATTTACCTGGCTGTGAGGTCTTACATTATACCTAGCCGTGAGACCTTACAATGTACCTGGACCTAGCCGTGAGGCCTTACAATTTACCTGGCTGTGAGGTCTTACATTATACCTAGCCATGAGACCTTAAATTTTACCTGGCTGTGAGGTTTCATATTATATATAGTCTTACATTATACCTAGCTGCCAGATCTTATATCATACATAGCTGTGATAACGGCGTCTCAGCGCTGTCTCAATGGACGATTTAGATTCTGAATGGACAAAGAAACTGTCTGTCCCATAACGGTTTCCTAGTACATTCCAGATCCGGATACCCAGCACTAACAACCCTGTCCAAATTAAATTAATCGTAAATCCACAAACACTAAAACCCAGTTCGCTTCCTAAAACATTTGCCTTCAAATATGTGGACTGACTTTTTTATGTACTTATCGGGATGAAAGTGTCAAATAGGTACGAAATTGAGGATGGAAATCGGTTTCCAAGTAAATACACTGTTGGGACAGTTCGTGCTTCCATGGAGGGATACGTCAAAACAGAACTGGTTATTTGCCCATTAGGGTGAAATTATTCACCATTGTGTCCTTCTTGTAAATATGAAGCGACCTCACACAAATCTGTCGACTGTTTTTTATCCAGTTAGCATTTATTCATGCGATTACAATTAATTATAGATTACGTAAACGATTGTTCAAAGAGTCAAAGGCGGTATCATGTGACTTCATTCCATTGAGTGAGTACGGTTTTACGCCGCTTTCAGCAATATTCCAGCAACATCACCAGACATGGGCTTCACACATTGTGACCATGTGGGGAATCGAACAGGGGTCTTCGGCATGACGAGTGGACGCTTTAACCGCTAGGCTACCCTACCACCCCTCCATTGATTGAACGAGCTGATCATTTCATCAAAGAAAGGGAAGCTCATAAATTTTCTACAATATATTTATCCCCGATGAATTTCGTTTCAGTTAACGACTTTAGTCTCGGAGGACCGGTGGCCGAATTGCATGCATACTATAATATCAAGTTTTCTTTTACAATGATATTTGACACTTTAGTACAGTAATCACCATGATGGACATTTGAAGGTAACATATGGCATAACATTGTCGCTCGTTAAAACCCCGTGACAAAAACAATTAACTCGGATAGATAATCCGTAATTCATTAAAGGTTATTCTATTACTGTTGCATAACTGCTATCGATTATGTGTGTTAGGCAATGCCAAGTTATGCTCGTGGGTATCGGAGTCGGTGGTGAGACGGCTCAAGTTATTGGTTTCAACAAAGCTTGTTAATGTCAGTATGGATTATAGGGAGGAATATTGTCCGTTATCTGATAAACATATGACAGTAGCACTTACACCAGTTGTGTGGACAGTTAGGGCTTCACTATGACATCGATTCCTTAGGTTGACAAATATACAGCCATTGTCAAACAGCCTTTGCTAAAAAGGCGTTGTCTGCGATTGACATCCATGAAGATGCTAGGTCCAGACATGACTACTCAGGTCGAGGATATGTGACATGTATCGTCCACCCCATCCCAAGACAAAGACCAACCCCCACACCCACACACACACACACCCCACACCCACACACCCCTAAAACCCAAAACCCAAACAAAAAACAAAACAAAAGAAGAACAATCACAAAACAAGCCAAAACCAAACGAAAAAACACCAAAATCCCAGAACCAAATCAAACCAAACCCCAAACAAACATTGAATAACCCATAGAAATTGAAAACCAAGATAACAACAAAAAACAAGTGGAACCCAATATTCCAATAGAAAGCACAAAAAAACCATTTCACCTCACCTCACTCCAGCTTATCGTTACACTTAGTTCAGTGATCTCGTTACATACTGTTCTCAACTACTTTGCCATTTATGCCCAACCGTAAGATAATCGAGGATATCGTTTTTCTTTGTGGTCTGAATATTAACAGTAAGGCTTGATCGACATATGAAGTCAAAATTAACACAATTTATCAAATATTTACGGTTTTGTGGGAAGTGTGTACTTTCTTTTGTACGTCAGTATAGTTTCAGGAAACGTTTGTAAGCTTGGCATTGTGCAAAACAATATGGATCAGCGGATATCTGTTAATTCAAGCTTACATACAGCTTTTAGCTAGGTGATAAAAGGGACAACAAAACTCAGGTTTATTACGGTCCATTGCGCCGCTACATTCACTAATTGGTCAGATAAGTGATTCTTTGTCTGTTAAAGGAGCACTTGGCTCTAGGTTGTAGGAGGGAATCTATTGTTGGTTTGTTTGTTGTTTAAAGTGCTATCTATCTCATCGTTGTGTGACTTCCCCCACTAGCGGCTGATGCTGGTTTATAATGGAGTTGGTGTATTTAGGATAAGGGGGCGGTGGGTAGCCTAGCGGTTAAAGCGTTCGCTCGTCACGCCGAAGATCCGGGTTCGATTCCCCCCATGGGTGCAATGTGTGAAGTCTATTTCTGGTGTCCCCTGCCGTGATATTGCTAGAATATTGCTAAAAGCGGCGTAAAACTAAACTCACTCACTCATTTCGGACAATATCATGATTAGAAAGATCTGAGGTCTTGTGGTGTGTGATTCAGGTGGCGTCGGGAAGTGTTGAGTCCCTTGGACTGGGAGGACAATCTGTGGCCAGTTGGTGATTTTGAGAATACGCCAATATCCGATTTGATTGTCTGCTTGGGTGTTGCTTTCAATGATAATCGACAACTGTCCAGTCATATCATGGCGCCCTATGATTCTGGACCAGACAAACTAAGGGTTGATATAATGAACATCATCTGTTAACCAACCCTCTTACAACACGTATAGGCTGTTTCAGCACGTACTCTTACATGGTCATTCTATCAGGTGACTAAGTGTTGGAGGTGTAATGCAGATATACTCCATATTGCATGGGACTGAAGGATGCTCTTTTTAAATAGCATGAAGCATGTACAAATTACAAAACGCTGTTAGTTCAAACTATGTTAAGTTCAGTATCAAAATCAAACGTTGAATATTAAATTCATTGTTAAATTGAATGTTATGTCACTATGGGGTTTTTGTTTGTTTTGTAACAACACATTCAGCAACATTCCAGCTTTTCCAGGCTCTAAATAATTGAGTCTGGACCAGACAATCCAGTGATCAACAAAATGCGAATCGATCTACGCAAATGGGATACGATCAACCAAGTCAGAGAGTCTGATCACCCGATCCCGTTCGTCGCCTCTTACAAGCATACATTGCTCAAGACCAATTCTAAACGGATCTTCACGGGTACTATGTAATCATGCATGCATTGTAATAAGATTAAAGTCATCACGCCATATAAAATTATTAATAATAATAATAATAATACTTTATTGCCCAAGAAGGGAATTTGTCTTGCGTTATGGACGCTGGAATTACAATGAATACATATATCCATTGCACACACATTACAACACGAACAACTTAATTGTATGAACGTTTGATTAAAATATACCTCAACGCCTTCATCTGTACAAGACTAAAATTGATACAGGTTTATTCCCTACATCGTGTCACAGATTTTGGCCACGATGAACTAACCGATCAATCTCGTCGATCGTTCAGACATGTCAGAGAAAGAAATCCAAGGAACTTCTTGAAATTCTATATTCGTGAAATAGCTGCTATCAGAAAGATTTATTTCACATTGCAAGCCCTCCGCTAACGGGACCGTGGATAATTTCCAACTGAGCCTGGGAATTGGTGATGTGGGGATAGCGTGCTGGTTAGAACAGTGTACGGTTTTACCGTTATATTTTTATCGTCCCCGTGTGGATTATGGGCCAGAATAGAGAAATGACGCACGGTGTTACAATAATTGATTCTCCAGGCGATGTCAGGTTTTATGTTGTCGGGAGTGAATAAATGTCTGCGATATTCATGCTGTTCCAGAACTGGTTGTACATGACAGTCTTGTTGAAAACAGGAGCTGATCCAAGAGGTGGAAGGTCGTCACCTCGGGGAATCCGGGTTAGAATAGGTCCCTGGCAAAATATGCTTCTGGTACAAGAAGACTAAATGAATCAGGCAGCCTTGCGTGATGATCTGGTGGCATGTGTATGTATTATTTACAGGCTGCCGTCTTTCTGCGGCTAGTCGCCCTGCCCTGTGGACACATGGGGTTTTATTGGTAATTGTATAGGGACTTCATGCACTTCAAATTTTGTCTACAGGAATGAGTTTTGGTATACGTGTTTACACGTAACCATTATGTTATTCGTTGTTCAAGAATATTTTTTTTAACGAAACCACTACATTCATAAAATGTGGTGGAAAATTTGTCACAATAATGAAAGTGAGACTCTGAATAGTCCACCGCGCTAATACAGAGGTGTTCCTGCAGTGTAAATGAACTCAGTAGGGGGGTAAGCGCGTGGGGTCTGAATAGGCTATTACGCTAATTTACTGTGGAGTGAGTGAATTTAGTTTTACGCCGCACTCAGCAATATTCCAGCTATATAGCGGCGGTCTGTAAATAATCTGTGACAATCTAGTGATCAACTGCATGAGCATCGATCTGCGCAATTGGGAACCAATGACATGTGTCGACCAAGTCAACGAGTCTGACCACCGATCCCGTTAGTCGCCTCTTACGACAAGCATGGGTTACTGAAGATCAGTATTCTAACCCGGATCTTCACGGGTCCATTTGCTGTGGAGATACCTGTATTTCCTTAATATGATTCAGTTTTAAAGGGTGTAGTGGTCAAAACAGAGTGTAGGCGTAAAACAGGGAAAGAATTGAAATCCATTGATCCCACGATGATCTGAACAATGTTTGGTTTATTTCTGCACAGCTACGAATATCGGCCACCCGGTGTCCATGGTGACTATTGGATGTATCATCACAGAAGTTAATTTCGACAAAGCTTATATTGAATGGACCGCCGGATTATGCTACTGGATACAGCATCTGACAGGAGATCGAAAGGTTGGTGGTTCGCTCCCGGCCGCGTCGTACCAAAACTGGTTAAAAAATTATACTTGCTGTTACCCTGCCTGGCGCTCGGCAGTGATAGGGATAAAACAGGGATTGGTAGACTCAGAATCTGAACACTCAGTCTGGGTCCGAGTGAGGTGTCCATGTTCAACTGCGGCATAGTATAAATAGAGATTATTACACGAGCAAGCGTGTCATACGACTTATACGGAACGAGTGCGAAATTTTGTATTCCAAAATTTGGCACGAGTTGCGTGTAAGTCGTGTGGCACACTTGACACTGGTTATGTTTCACCATATGTCGTAATATCGCTTGGTGATTGGCCTGAATGTTGGTATTTCCCGAGCGAGAGATATTTAGGCACGAGTGTCGTAAACATAGTATGATATGGGCACGAATATAATATTCTGTTTATTACCGAAGTTGTCAAATTGTGGAAAATAAGCCCAAATCTACTTTCAATCATAGGCTGGCTACCCGCCGTTGCCGTATGTAGAACGCAACGTCACAGAAGAAACGTGACGTCATAGCAGTGTTCATGACGTCACGTCACCATGACAAAGTGATATTTTGCCCTAGGGCATCGTATGAAAAATATGAACCCCGATATGTTCGCCCTCGTAGGTAATAAATACCGTTTTTATACGAGTGAGATGTAAATAAAATATTCTGTCGGTCTGTCCGTAATAGGTGACTATCGGGACTATTGTCTGGTCCACACTCGACTATTTACAGACCGCGGTCATATAGCTGGAATGTTGATGAGTGCGGCGTTCAACAACAAACAAACAAACAAATAAGAGGGCTGGCACTATAAAACAAGCGTTAATCCGGAATAGAACACCAACACTACCTTAAACCCCAGTTCACCTCAACTCACCTGTCAGGAGTGTCAACTGCATCTAGTTCTCCTTTCTAGTCCTGTATGGTTCGTCACGCCGAAGACCCGGGTTCGAATCCCCACATGGGTACAATGCGTGAAGCCAATTTCTGGTGTCCTCCGCCGTGATGTTGCTGGAATATTGCTAAAAGCGGCGTAAAACCAAACTCAGTCAATCGAGTCATGCATAGAAATCTAATTAGAGTTGTTTGTTTGTTTAACACTATTACACCATATGTCTGAAACCTGGACAAGACAAACCAGTGGTTGATATTGTGACCAAAATATACACGATGATAAATATCTGAAAAATCTGATTCATTACAGCTTGTTCAGCTTGACCTGATCAAGTGAATACTAGTGCATTGCGTGACCGTGTCACAACTGGTTGGGTCTATTATTGTGAAGGGGTGCACCTTTGTTAGTTGATTGTCAACATGTCCGAACAGCCGAGACAAGGTCGCCGTTTGACATCTCAGTGTCGAGAAATCGTCAGCGATGTCTTAACTTTCTTTAAAAATGAAGCTACAGATGGTTTAATGTTTCCGATTCGGGCTTTTCGGCAGCGAGCAGCAGCATCAACTGGTGTTTCCAGTGCAACCGTGGGCCGAATAGAACAAGAAAGGAAAAAGCCCTCCTATTTAAAGGAGAATCCGAACGAAAACAATACAGAAATGGTGGCTTTCCATTGTTCGATGATTCCGTGCATCCCCACGATTTGTACTACTTTTGTACCCACGATTTGTACACGATTTGTACTTACTGTAGGACTTAGTCTTTGGCAATATGGCGGACTCCAGGCACATTTGACGTCACGAGCGGAAAGGTCACGTGGGTTCCAGCGAAATGTGCATAATGGCCGAAGCTGAGATTTACAGAAACTGTTTTCGCGATTAAAACATAATTATACATAATTTTTAATTGAAAATTTGGGAATATGTTTCTGATGACTTTATCTTTCACCCAGCAAATTATTGCAATTCACTCGTATTCTCCTTTAATGAAGTTAACTCGACCTGCCGTTTGTGCCATTTGGCCTACCGGGTCATGCATATGTAGAGTAGCTCAGGTCAAGCTGAACAAGCTGTACGTCGACTCAACCATCATAAGTACAGTCAGTGGACATAAGTATTCGTCACTGTGCATAATTGCCATAGACTTACATGTTAATTTGGTGCAGCTAGAAAAATTGTCTTGAAATTATTTTTCGTTTGATCTTGTTCATATTTTTCACGTGTGTCATAAATCATTTCAGCTGCAAAGACATAATTTCCGTTTTATTTTCAATTCAGTATTTCAAGAATGACCACACTTTGATTGATGCGTGTCATGGTTATGACAATTTTTAACATGGCGGTCTATGGGTAAAGAATACACAATGTTGTATATATGTTGCTCATGTAACTACAATGCGGAAAATATTTGAAGGAACTTTATATGGAAATTATGTATATGTGACCAAGATGATTTCCTAACAACCTGCAAAATTTGACAACCAAATAACGAAAACTGTATTAATGAAAATTATTACAGCTACACTAAATTAACATGCAAATCTATGAGAATTTTGCCGACTGACGAATACTTATGTCCCATGG
This sequence comes from Haliotis rubra, assembly GCF_003918875.1. NCBI lineage: Eukaryota > Metazoa > Mollusca > Gastropoda > Lepetellida > Haliotidae > Haliotis > Haliotis rubra. The sequence goes on along the minus strand of NW_025765006.1, from coordinate 137,674 downwards.
CTGTAGGTGGCAGCTTCTCGCCCGACTCCCCACTACGTGGACCATGGATCAATGGATCATTATATACCCTCACAGACCCTCAATATCCACGTCAGAAATGGTCTAGCTTATGCTTGTCGTGAGAGGCAACGTACGGGATAGGGGAATCAGACTCGCTGACTTGGTTGACACATGGCACTATCCCAGTCGTGAGTCGTGTCAGTCACTGGATTGTCTGGTCAGGACCTGGTTATATGCAAACCACTGTGATATAGCTGGAATATTGCAGCGTAAAGCAAACAAACAGCATCTACAGTTCCCTACCTTGGTCAGTACACAGCTGGGAGTTTGTAGAGTCGACGTCCGAGTAGGATACTGAGTGTAAAGATGAAAGCAGGGGGCTTGCTGAAAGAAAGTGAGGAAAATATCAGTGATACCCATCTTAAGACGAATGAGTTTGTTCCAGTACACTGCATTAAGTAATATTGAAGTATTGCCCGGTATGTTTGTAATTGATCAAGGATGCTACGACGTTCCGATGTTGACATATTATTTTACGATGCGAGATTACGATATGATGTTTTGAGACATGTTGTGCTACGATGCTCCGATGTGATGTAACGTCGAGATGAACATGTGACGATGTTGTGATCAGATGACGTTGTCATAATACGATGTTGTTGTGATGCGATGTTCGGATGCGATGCGTGACGTCGACTGACGCTGGTGTGACGAACACTTCATGAGGATGCGTGGCATGATTATTGCGACGATGACGCTACGACACTTCTGTCACACATACATACATACATACATACATACATACATACATACATCGGACATACATACATACATACATGACATTGGGCATACATTACATACATATACATACATTCATTTCATCCCAATAAACCCCACCAACGGTAGTACATACATACTCTCCAATAAAAAAATTGAATGGGGTGACAACCATTATTGGCATGATACATACATACATATATTACATGTATGTAATATATGTATGTATGTATCATGTATATATATACACATATAGACATACATACATACATATATATCACCTTCTACCACCCTTCTTTTGTCTTCCCCTTTCTGGCAATAAAAACATAGTTAAATTTGTTCGTGAGTGAGTGAGTTTCGATTTAAGCCGCACTCAGCAATATCCCAGCTATATGGCGGCGGTCTGTAAAGAATCGAGTTTGGACCAGACAATCCAGTGATCAACAGCATGAGCATCGATCTACGCAATTGGAATACGATGACATGTGTCAACCAAGTCAGCGAGCCTGACCACCCGATCCCGCCTGTCGCCTCATACGACAAGCATTAGTCACCGAAGATCAGTTATAACCCGGATCTTCACGGGTTAAATGTGTTTGTTGGCTCATAACTTAGCAATATGTATCCCATGGCAGAATAATAAAATATTGTTCAACTTCAGATAAACTGCATACCATCGGGGATGAGGTCCAGAATGTATACGTTGTATCATATTGAAATAGGAAGGGCAAATCAGATTCACAGGCACTCACATAACAAATATAGCACTGGTACATAGAACAATCTTGGCCAGATACCGACATAAGAATTTATTGAACATAGAAGCTGGCTATCGATACAGATCTTAGATAGAGATAATCGTTAGCTAAATATCAATCGATTATCGATATTTATCGGAGAACTTTGAGCAAACATGCCAATAACGTCTAAAAGAAATGAATATATTTAACATCAGTGGTTGACTGGTGACATGTCTTTCCATGGGTTATGAACAAAACAGCGTCCTGAACATACTAGTATACTACTCACACTTTGCTAAGGATCACAAAAATTCCCAACTTTACTTAAACATAGATTTATAATTTGAAATCGTAATACTATTCATTTAAAACTGATTAAATAATGATATGGTAACCCCTCTTTAGGGCACTTTAATCTAACCTTATGCACTTGAAACACGAGTAACCATAAAAATGGTTTTCATGGCACCAATCAACCATTTTGCAAATCATGGAAGGAGTCTTTGACAAGTACACAACACCTGTCAATAGCAGGTATGGGATCTACAAGATGCAGTGACATACTGAAACCTAGGATCCATGCTTACAATAGGCTTAGATATTTAAACCAAATTAGACCCCACATCATAGTTTTCTGTTTGATAATCTGTCATAATTTTTGCTATCGACGATAATTCACATTATCGATCTTTTTAGCTGGCCCTAGTTAAACACTCTAAACTGATTTAATAATGACTGGGGACACTGACACCTGTGAGGACAACAGTCCCTTTAAGACAGGAGGTAGCGAAGGAGTATAAATCAAGACAGATTCGTCCCGCCGAGGTTTAAAAAGTACTCTGTTCACAAACGTGCAGTTGCTATATGGCGAATAGATTTCTCTCATGGCACGGGAGGTGACAATGGAAGTATGTCTCATTACTCTACAGTTTAAGTCAACTCTAGCCTTTTACTTTTGTATCCCCACTTACGACAATAAACACCTTAAGAACCATTTTTCAAATTACCACGATATATTTCATAGGAATATGAGGGTCTTTCCCATATTTAGACCCTAAACTCATCTGTTAAACAAATCCTGAAATATCTAGATCCTAAAAATACTTAACCATTAAATATGTCAGCAGACAAGGAATATGTCAAGATTTGTATTTAGGATCTACAACCATTTCTTACAACGTCGTCTCTCCTAATTCGAATTCCATGTGTACACCTTACTAACGCAGGAAATACTGGACCAGTAGTCTGTCTCACAGTCCCTGAACCACATCATCTACCGTACTGCCAAGCCCTATCTGCAGTGCTAAAACCCTAAATAAAGCAAGTCTAGATTTCCTCAGGTTTAGGAATCTCTGAATCTCTGGTCTCCCTGGGGCTCCTTTTCAATTTAAATGGGCTTGTTTGTTACTTTCAAAATGCTATATATTCCGAGACTAAGCGTTAGTCTACTGGAGCAGGTGTAGATAAAGGTGAGTGGTTATGATGTGAGTTCCCCCATACACTGGCCTCATACGGATAGAGATACATTTTGTACCAGTGATACAAAAAACAGTGGTAATAATTTGAAAAAAAACAAAGCCAGAGAAAAAACTCTCTATTTTCCGAAGATTTGTGAAAAGAGAAGAATAGACGTAAGAGAATAAAAGGGTAAATGCATTAGCAAGAATTAGCTCTGTAACGTCGAAAAAAGAATATAAAGAAGTTGCTATCAATGTCATGTATGCAGTTACTCGCTTGAGAAGCATTATTATCACATGCACACCGGGGAATATTTAAAACGCATCAGAAAGGTTACGAGCGAGCGGTGGAGTAGGGAGTGCCAGGGGAGTGCCATTACAGGGGAGTGCCATTACAACACGACACCTAGGTAAACAAAAACAAATGTTTCCCCATCCTGTAGTAAAACTATATTGTTTCTTTGTCTTGTAAACAACAAACTAACCTTTCCACGGCCATTAAATGTATATGTATGCACAGTCTGGTCTCTTAGCTGCAATAAAGACAGACATTTGTGCGTGCTGAACCAGTTCCTTTTCCCAGGAGAGGGAGCTGAACACGCCAATCGAGTTCTCCACGAAATGTCACCTATTTGAAAATATCTCTGCAGACATCAAGCATAAGTCATTATGTTAAAAAGACGAAATATTGGAAAGCGTTAGTTCAATTGCTGCATTGATGTACAGTTAATAGCATACAAATGCGCAACATCATCCAGTCACCGCTGTTAGATGTCTCGATCTGCGTGGAAATGACCCGGGAAACAAATGAGTCTTTTCTATTGTAGCAGGACCACCAGTCGAACAGGCAGCCTGGACTAGGATGTATGATGTATGGTTTGTTGTTTAACGCCGCACTCAGCAATAGTAGGGATCTGTAAATAATCGAGTCTGGCCCAAACTATCCAGTGATCTACATCATGAGCATCACAATCTACGCCATTGGGATACGATGACATGTGGCCTAATGTGTCAACAAAGTCAGCGAGCCTGACCACCAGATTCCGTTAGTCGCCTCTTACTGAAGACCAATTCAAACCCGGATCTTGCCCAGGAAACTCCCCCACTAAGATGACCTTAGGCATGTGATGGTTCCCGTGACTGACACATAAACTTATGTGCAAAAGAAACTATACACCATGTTTGATGGTGGCTAAACATGAAACATACCAGAAATGTTTGATAGTTGTGTTTGATATGGATAGTTGTGTTTGATACGGATAGTTGTGTTTGATATGGATAGTTGTGTTTGATACGGATAGTTGTGTTTGATACGTATAGTTGTGTTTGATACGGATAGTTGTGTTTGATACGGATAGTTGTGTTTTATAGGGATAGTTGTGTTTGATACGGATAGTCGTGTTTGATACGTATCCTTGTGTTTGATATGGATAGTTGTGTTTGATATGGATAGTTGTGTTTGATACAGATAGTTGTGTTTGATATGGATAGTTGTTTTTGATACAGATAGTTGTGTTTGGTATTTGATATGGATAGTTGTGTTTGATATGGATAGTTGTTGTTTGATATGGATAGTTGTGTTTGATATGGTTAGTTGTGTTTGAAACGGATAGTTGTGTTTGAAACGGATAGTTGTGTTTGAAACGGAGAGTGGTGTTTGAAACGGATAGTTGTGTTTAAAACGGATAGGGGTGTTTGAAACGGTTAGTTGTGTTTAAAACGGAGAGTGGTGTTTGAAACTGATAGTTGTTTGAAACGGATAGTTGTGTTTTGGGTCCTGTCCTTACGTTTACGGCGTTTCATAACTTTTTCAGTAAAAAACTCTTTAAAAGTGGAGAGCAATTTTATTATCTAATCAAATTTTAAAAAGTACATTTTATAATACCAGAAAATTTACGTTTTACGTGACTGTAATATTGATAGTGATTTATATTGTGTTCACATAGCTCTTAATCTTTCATAATGGCTTCGTCCAACAAAGCGACCTTCAGTTAAGATTATCGTAGATCAATGTTAAACTATGGATCGTCCCAGTCCTAAACAGGTATTAGGAAAACATAAAATGCTTTCCTTTTATCTCGTCAAAGATCGTGAAGTTTTACGATCAGATCAGCTGTGAAATACACACACACAAAACTCAACTAAGTAAACATACAGTATGTCGAGGTTCTATTTTAACAACCTATAGTATTGTCAGGTGCATGATAATTACCATTAGATCTGCATGACTTGTTACGCGTCGATTTCCAAATTGAAACAATAATTATAAAAACAAATAACAAAGAAATGTTATGAGTTCATAATTGTAATGAAATCATAAATACATTTCAGTACAAATTCAATATCAATACAAATGCAGTCTATGGCAATATAACATGACACAGTGATGGTTGTAGCAATTAAAACACAGATGATAATATTCGGCTGACTGGAACAATGATCAAGCTTCAACATTTGGGATAGGCTGGGAATCCAGGGTCCCTATCCACGAAAGCGTTCGTAACGTTACGACATGTCGTAACTCTATAGTTTATCACAGGCTTACGAATGTCGTAGCGCTACGAACATTTGTGTATCAGGCTCCAGGCTGAAAAGTAATCCGGACTTCTGGTCACAGTATAGTCGCGAACACCGGGTGTCATCACCAGTTTGCCATTACGCCCAATACAAGGTATTTTGGCGGAAAATGGAGACTGGCTGTTGTCTAGCGCTGACGTTCTATAATTATTACCACTCCTGTGTTATCACTGGTACAAAATATATCCCTGTCCGTATAAGACTAGGGTATGGGAAATTGACACCACGCTGAGTGGCCATGAAGCTGAAATACACCTATATTGACACTATATTTTCCTGCTGTTCTGATATGTATATCGAATTCGAATTAGGGCAGACTACATTCAATGGTTGGAGATCCTAAACACAAATCTTAACATAATCCTTGTCTGATAATTTGACATGATTTTGTAGGATGTAAACATGTTCCACGTTCGTGCGTGCGTGCGTGCGTGTTCCAGTGTAGATGCTAACCCCGTTATCAAGCAAGTGGCTGAAATATGGACCGGCGAAAACCCTCACTGGTTCACTCACTCACTCACCCAGACAGGAGTCGGTCTCGTCGTGGTCCTCTGGCCATTGGTCACCGAGAGCTTCCGAGTCCTGTGAACATAGAAGCACATGTATTACAAACAACTAGACGATTCATGAGAACGTCACTGTGAAGATCTGGGTTTGAAGAATATATCCATATCTTCAGCAACCTATGCGTGTAGTAAGATACGACTAATGAGATTGGGTGGTCAGAGTGCTTACTTGGTTAATGCACCTCATCGTAGATCGATGCTCGTGATATCGACCACCAGATTTTCTGGACCAGCCTCGATTACTTATGACAGGGGGCGATGGGGTAGCCTAGTGGTTAAAGCGTCCGCTCGTTACACCGAAGACCCGGGTTCGATCCCCCACATGGGTACAATGTTAAGCCCATTTCTGGTGTCCCCCGACGACATTGCTAGAGGGGCGGTGGGGTAGCCTAATGGTTAAAGCGTTGGCTCGTCACGCCGAAGACCCCGGTTCGAATCCCCACATGGGCACAATGTGTGAAGCCCATTTCTGGTGTCCCCCGCCGTGATGTTGCTGGAATATTGCTAAAAGCGGCGTAAAACCAAACTCAGTCAGTCAGTCAGACATTGCTAGAATATTGCTAAAAGCGGTGTAAAACTAAACTCACTCACTCTATGTAGGTCGTCCTATAGCTGCGGGCCCAGTGTGAAACAACATACAGATAAAGACACAGACTAACACAAGAACCTGAAAGCAATGGCATGTGAGGCGTTGGGGTAGCTTTTGGCTTCAAGCGTTGGCCAGGCCGAAGACCGAGGTTCGACTCCGACATCGTCACATTGTGTGTGGTCTATTCATGATACGCCTGTTGTGATATGCCTTGGGGCTTTTTCGGGTATTCCCGGAGTATTGAAAACGATATGTCCGTTCCGGACCTATGTTATAGTGATTTTACTAAGTATGCTATTATATTTTACTTTAACACAATAATGTCGGAATTCGCCTGTTACGGCTAAGGGGGTAGGTTCCGTTAACGTCCCTTCAATCATTATTCAAGCCTCACCGCACCTTCAGTGAAGCGATAGAGTGGCTGCACCAGTGCTATATCTCTGTGGTTTAATCCCTTGTGCTTCATACCAAAATACCTCACCTAAAGCTACACTGGCTGTCGCTAGGTATTTAGAGGATAAAGCAATTACTTGTGAGTCAGTAATGACTCTTACTAGGCTAGCCATGTCAACTGCAGCATGGTATTGGTATCTCATATAGTTGTACAGATGGCATTAATCCTGATCCTGAGAGTGAGTGAGTTTGGTTTTACGCCGCACTCAGCAATATTCCAGCTCTATGGCGGAGGTCCGTAAATAATCGAGTCTGGACCAGACATTCCACTGATCAACAGCATGAGCATCGATCTACCCAATAGGGATACAATCAAATGTGTCAACCAAGCCAGCGAGCCTGACCACCCGATCCCGTTAGTCGCCTCTTACGCCAAGCATGGGTTACTGAAGATCAATTCTAACCCGGATCTTCACGGGTCTGATCCTAAAAGAGTGAGTGAGTGAGTTTAGTTTTACGCCACACTCAGCAATATTCCAGCTATATGGCGGAGGTCTGTAAGTAATCGAGTTTGGACCAGACAATCCAGTGATCAACAGCATGAGCATCGATCTACGCAATTGGGACATGTGTCAACCAAGCCAGCGAGCCTGACCACCCGATCCCGTTAGTCGCCTCTTAGGCCAAGCATAGGTTACTGAAGGTTCATTCCAACCCTGACCTTCAAGGTTGATCCTAAGAGAATCCACATACACACGTATGCACATATGAGCATTGATCAAGTTGTTGTCGTATATGCATTAAAACAAAAACTGAAACTGAAATTTGGTAACTGTACTTTAACAGGCTACAGAAAAGAATCTACTGTAACATGTTTACTTACAATTAATTTCACCTATCTGTGATCCTGATGATCCAGAACCCCAGAACAGAGAGCGTTATTGGCGCAAACCATACGCTGGCTCCTAGACTTTGCACACAATTAATGCTTTACTGTCTGTTTTCTCTCCATTAGCGGAAAATTGACACAATGCCAACAATTACTGTGAAACAAATATATCTTCGAAACACGGCTCTACAACTTCTCCTCGCAAATAATTACCAATAATCATTGGTGTTGACATTACGATTCTTAATAGTTTTCAAGGAGGTTTGTTAAGTTTTAATCTAATCGAATGGTGTATATTGTCAGGAACGTTCTGATCATAAATTAATCGTTAAATGAATAAATAAACAAACCATGACTCAATTTAATTGACAATAAAAACATTCAAATGTCATATTGTGTTCATTATTAACGAATGTTCCGCAATGCATGATGTGTAGTTTGTTATCGGTTTGTTTCCTGTTTCTAGTTGGTACAGTTAATTGACAAAGTATGGTGATGAGCTAATAACCATACTGCTAACATTTTACCTCTTCCTCGCTTAATTCACAGGTCCCCGAGACAGGTGCCACCCCAATGTCCCCTGTCCCTCCCATTGCCTTCACCCAGGGGCTGGAGGGCTTCTCCCCGTCTTCATCCTCCTCATCTGACAGACAAGGGAGGGGCGTGGACATGGAACGCCGTAGCAGATCCTCCGGGAGCTCGTCTGTAATAGCGAAGTGACTGGTCACAAATTCAAACTGTATGAGCTGCAGATAAATAAAGTTGTATTGGACAGTCAGTAAGTTTAGTTTTACGCCGCTTTTAGCAATATTTCAGCAATGTCACGGCGGGGACACCAGAAATGGGCTTCACACATTGTACCCATGTGGGGAATCGAACCCGGTCTTCTGCCAGAGGAGCTAACTCTTTAACGACAAGGCTACCCTACCTCCCCAGTGTTGGACAGACAACCAATAGCTAAGTACAACCTCAGTAGCCTCACCAGACCCTGAAAGTATTTGATTGGTAAGAAATAGTCACAGTTTTTCTGTGATATATTTTCCTATACAGCCTAAAATCCAGGGCTACATGAAACCCAGAACAAATTGCTTTCATAGGCTCAGCGTCCAGGATATCTTTGAGGGCAGCAAAATGAAACTTCCAGGCCAATGAAAGTTTGAAAGCAATTTGGATTAGCTCCCAAAATTACAAAGGTCATTAAAACTTTACTGGGTTAAAAGAGTCCCCAAGAGTCCCCAATAGCACTGCTAACTCAGTCAGACTTCTGGCATGAGACCGTGACCCCTGTCCAATACACCAGATGTGACTGCTGGTAGCCTGGTAGTGGACAATTATATTATGAAATGTCCTAAAAATTTAAAAGGTAAAGTAGGTTGGTTGGTTTGGTATTTAAGGCTAGAAGACAAAGTCCTATGTCCACAGATTACAAGTGGGAAGGTTTTGAAGCCTGAACACATATGATAGCCATTAATATTCAGCTTGTATGGATAGAGGTTTTGCTGGAACAGTTTGTCCTTGTAGGAGTGAGTGAATGAAATAAAATCCCAATCAGTTTCATTTGGAAAATAACTTAAGTTAGAATATAAGTGCTGAGGAAGATTCACTAAAACTTCAGTCCCTGGCTCCCTCATCACTGTAAACAACACTAACTGATATTAAAAACGTCAAATCTACATCTTTTCATACAGTTTAATATCCTTCAAACATCCTTGCAGGAATTTTGGGCATGTTCCCTGAATAAAACTAATTACAGATCCCTGCAAATGGGGTGTTATTTTGTAAGAGATGAACTAAAAATCGTAAGATGCAGCTGGTATAGTAATCTGGAATTCTACATGTTTTGCAAAGAGATAATATTCTAAAGAAATAGAAATGCTGTACTTGGCTAGGAAACGCCATAAGTTTAGGATAGTTTCCAAGTTAGACAATGGTAATATGTTAAACCAAGCCTGATACAGCACATTCTTGATCACCCACACCCCTGATGTACTGAAGTGGTACATACAATAGCACAGGTATAGTACAGCCAAATAAAACATATTGTTCTTGCCATGTCCAGGCTTATTTTTACGCATTTACACTTTTGCATTATTAATTGCAAGGTTTAGATAAAAAAGAATAATGATTTTGTGTCCAACTGAATCAATGATCTTTTTGCTATAATCGGTCGCTTGAGTCCCACTTTAATGGATGTGTGTCACTTTTCCCCATATGAAGTGGAATATTTTCACGGTTGTCAACCATTGGGAAGATAATAATATTGATAGCTTAAACAACAAGACGAAAAACAAACACCAAGACCTTATCAGACAATGCACCTATTCTATTTTGATTCATTTATGTTTATCAAACAACGATTTGTGCACTGGCGCAAATCGTTATTGAATAGACAGTTTGAATGGAACAACAACTGCAAGCTGGTGGCATCTCAACGAGAGTTCTGGTCATATGACAGTGACTAAGCATTCATCATTAAACATGAGCTTAATTTGAAGGACACCTAATGAATATCCTGGATAGCATGGGTACTCTTACTCCTGGGTACTTAGTGTGAGCAAATATGTGTATGTAACAAATACGCGTTAGGGTGAACATTATTGTTGTTGTTTTGTGTCTGCGAGTACACGTGCCTGTGCTATCTGCTGCGCATGCAATGCTTAATCTTGGATACTTAATTTGAGAAAATATTTGTATCTGACATGTACGTGTGAGGGATGTATTGTTAATGTTGTGTACGTGCGTGCGTGCGTTATCGGAAAAAAACCCACTGCCTTCCTTCCTACTTATTTCTGATCACGCTCATTGTTCTACATTTACAAATATCAGCGTAACTGGGACGGGAATATGTTTCATACCAACCATTTGTGCAGACTGACGCAGAGTTCATCTTCGCCTTGAAAATACACGCACTGACTAAGCAAGGAAATTAGGTACCGAGGGTATAATAGTACACTGGCGTAAACAAAACAAAATGTCGGCTCGTCTTTCACTTGATTCAGAATTGAATTTGATTTCTGAGAACACTTGTTATGAAGAAAGAGATATGTAATTAACTGCACAAATCTCTCTTATATGAAAAACCTTATATCTCAGTCACTTTGTCAACAAATACACCCGTATTTTCAACGTCGACTACAACTAAGGTAACTGAAAGTTATCGCCCTTCGCTGAATTCAAGGGAGTTAACTTGTGTTACATGACCTGAAAGGAACCCACTAGCCACATTAATGGCGTACGTTAGTGAGCGAGTGAGTGAGCGACTGAGCGAGTGAGTGAGCGACCGAGCGGGTGAGCGAGTGAATGAGTAAAGCAACATCAATCCATACGGAAGCGTATTAATGTCACAGTCTCAAGCAAAATTGACATATCTACATAGATGATACTCAAATTTGTGCATATGATATCATTAATTAGGAGAAGGTATATCAACTCAGCCATCAATTCAGTAAAGCATGTCTCTGATTTTCAAACACACTAGGTTTATCTCCTAAGTATATGGTATTATCGACTTGGTAACTGATTGGTAAACGGCATTATTTAATCTCTGGCTCTATGAATAATGACCGATTTGTGTCACTTTCAACCTTGATGTGTCTCTACTGGGATACTGTCAGAACGTCCAATATAGTAACTCTTTATTTACGTATATCGAATGTATGAAGTTTCGTTAAATGAAATTATTTCATTTGTTTTTGTTCTTCTACATTTTAACGCTGATACTTATAGAAACCATTTCCGTTAAGTTTGAAAATATAGAATTCGCCAAATGAAGTAAACGACCAACAAGTTGCCAAACGTTAAATTAGAATATACACACACGCGCATACACTTGTATAAAACCAACGATTTGTTTGAAAATATTTTATTCAGTGTTGAAATGGATTGGGCACAAGTTATGTAACTTATTACCGCCTGCTCCCATCAGAAACATGAACAATAATGAATGGACGTAATGAATGGACATAATAATATTTAGACATATTATTGAATAATCGAAGAGCTTACTTCGTACAATGTATTTATGCACATGTCTAAAGATATTTTCATTAATAGTATTGGGCAGAGCAGGGTTGCCGTAAAGAATGGTATCAATGTCTAAGTGAACTTTTGATAGTTCAAAGTCTTGCTTCAGATCAAAACGGCAACTGACAAATTTGGACATTTTAAAACGATTGTTGAATGTATATCCAGTTAGGATCACATATCACTGCCTCAGCAACGATACGTCCCGATTATAACATCATATACTCATGCCAATAATGGTTGTCACCCCCTTCAAATTTTTTTATTGGCGAGGGTGTGTGTGGGGTGGGTGTGTGGGGTGTGTGGGGGTTGGGGTTTTGGGAGGGGGGTGACAACCATTATTGGCATGAGTATATATGGATAGGTATGGAAAGTATCTTCTACATAATATATCTAGATGGAAGCAGTGTATCAAATAAGCAAAAAATCCAGCCAGACACCAAGGCTGGTAACTTCAAAATGTTACCTAACCAACACAAAATGGATTTAACCAGACCAAATATGATGAATCTACTCAGATATATGGAACATCTAAAAAAATTACCAGAACATCGGGCTGGCTAGCTGTAAACTCGGACCGTCCGACAGAAATCTTCCCTGCCTCGGGCGGTCGGACGGGCCTTATTTCATATACTGATTGAATTATCATCTTAAATTTGTAGATGAAAGGATATTCTGCGTGCATGAAAGGATCACATCCGAACATGAAAGTATCTTCCACATAGATCAAAGTAACGTATATATGGAAGTATGTATCATCAGACAGTGTCACAATAATACAATCAAAGACAATACATGTCAAAAGTTTCTTTTGAGAACCGAACTCGAAACGTTGGTTCAATGCATTGACGAAAAGTATAGCGACCAACATCACAACTTAGAGTTACTTCCCTTCTTGTCTTGCAAAGTAGGTTTCCTGAATTTCGGGTCAGTGTTTTCTATCGTTTGTATGCGGTTATGTAATTATCAACAGTGCATCTTCATCGTTACATCATCACCAGTATGTTTTCCATCTATTTTTAACACAGTTGGTGCATGACAACCAAATCCTGCGCTGTGGGCACGTATTTACCGACCACAGGCACAGGCAATGGTGATCTCTCCGTCACCATTGAACAATCTGCATACACGTCCAAAGGTCATATACTTACTGCAAATATTTGTGTCAAAGGTTTTTAATTGTGGTGGGTACTTTTGCACTTGCCACGGGTCACTTTTGTAAATATAGATTGCATTTCAGAGTCATTTACAGCTTGGTGACCTCGCGATTGTATTAAATAGAATCTAGGTGAACTCAACCACATGAAGTTACCTTTCACACTTGTAATGCCCAATGGTAGAATAGCGCATAGTGGGGATTGTTTGATTGCTTGTTGTTTTACGCCCCACTCAGCAATATACCAGCTATATGGCAGTGGTCTGTAAATAACCGTGTCTGGACCAGACAATCCAGTGATCAACAGCATGAGCATTGATCTACGCAATTGGGATACGATGTCATGTGGTAAATCAGTAAGCCTGATCCCGTTAGTCGCCTCTTAGACAAGCATGGGTTGATGAAGACCAATTCTAACCCGGATCTTCTCGGGTAGCATAGAATAGAAACAGATATAATAAGTTCAAGGACTGTAAAAAGACTTATTTAGCGGATGCTGTCAAAACAGCCTTTATCAAGAAAAAGACAAAAATATTGGCACATCTACATTGCCTACATTTTAAGGTTATGTTCAAAGGGCTGTTCCAAGGGTTATATATATTTTGGACCTGGGTAACTGAGATAGCATTACCAAACCTGGGGACCCATTACAGATTTAGAATTACTCCCTTTCTAATGAGTCATGGCTAAAATCAAATACAACTTGTGATGTGTGGAACTGAACTTAAACTGGCTTCCAGACATCTATTTTATAAGCTGAATTCCCACACGTCTGACTTTGGATCAAAAGGTCTGTTGTTCGAATCCCAGCACAGTTGTTGGACATTTTATGGCCGCTACATTTACAAATAATTGGATTAATACTGCAAGTCTAGTCTTCTAAACAGCCTGTACATCAATGGTTAGGAGGGACGATGGGGTAGTCTAGTGGTTAAAGTGTTCGCTCGTCATGCTGGGGACCCATGTTTGATTCCCACATGAGTACGATGTGTGAAGCCCATTTCTGGTGTCCCTCCGTGATATTGCAGGAATATTGCTAAACGCGGCATTAAAACTAAAACTCACTCACTCTCTCTCACTCACTCACTAAAGAGCACTCCAAGGGACATAACTATGGGGTTCTCTTGAAATAATGTTCGGTCAATAGAGGGCGTGAGTGTCAATTAGGCCTGCGCAATATAACCGGTTTACTGGTATTTACCGGTTCAGACATGAAAACGATACGTATTGCGATACGCTGATCGAAAACCGGTATTTTGACTTGCATTCGGAAAACTTCATAATACTTGGAAATCTTCGGATATTTGCTTGTTTCATTTGTGCCAAATATTGTTCACATATTTATTTATCATGATTAAATGTTGTTTGTAAAGCTTAATCAAGCATAGTGATTTGGCTGTGTTTTTGCTCTATAAATCAAGCATTAACTCGATTATAAGAAGTTTTTTGTTTCAAATTAATTCTTGCAATATATTGCAATACATATCGCAATACATGCTCTCGCATTGCAATATATCGCAATATGAAAATTCTCTGCAATACCCACCCCTAGTGTCGATTTAATGCAATGTTGCATTACTTCATTCGAACTTTTTAATTTAATATTGTAAACTAAATACGTGAACAAAATTTGAATAAATATGTGGTAGCTTCCCTGAGGGTTGATAGTTAGTATTATTGAGAGAAATACTTTGTTTATTTTTAGAGAAGTGTGGCGTGACATTGTGCCTTGAAATACCTGTTTTATGTGGAATGCCTTATATTGACATACCAACATGATAACGTATCTCTTGAAGAGGATATTACCTTCAGAGTGTAATGTCAAGATGTAATATCAATATTCAAGATGTAATATTTTTTGGTCCCTTTTTTCAGATGACAAAGTGACTGTATAAGACCTTCAAACAAAATGTCTAACCTTGACCCATCAAAGGTGAAGGCTGTTGTGTTTGATATCGGAGGTGTCATCATTCCGTCACCAGTCCCAGTGTTGAAAGGTAAAATATGGATCTGAATTACATCATCCTCACTAATCAAGGGTTTTATGTCACCATTTAATTATAACAACTGTCTGTGGCCATTCTCCACTACATCTGTGTTTCAGAAATGACACCACCATGACCCCACCTATACATTTTTTGGTCAAAAAAATAGTTGCCATGAGTTTCTCTGGCTCATGAGTTGAGGTGAGGTGACTCAGGTGAGGTGAGGTGGGTGAGGTGAGGTGAGGTGAGGGTGAGGTGAGAAACGTCGTGCTTGAGAATATTTCGCTCATATGACGACGTGCATGCGTGTGTATGGGTATGTGCGCCTGCTTGTACTAGCCCAGACTGAAGCTGGTTTTATAGTGCTAGCCCACTGAGATACCATGCCCCAGTGAAGCATGAATACCCCACTCAGACACATTATACTGACTCCGAGCCGACCAGTCCTTGTTGTACCCATTAATGCCAAGCGCCAGGCAGGGACCAACAAGTACCATATTTTAACGTCTTTTGGTATGACGCGGTCGGGGATCGAACCCGCGACCTTCCGCTCTCCGGGCGGACGCTCTAACCACTACACCACGGAGGCGGTCCGGCTCACAAGTGTAATTCTACAGGGACCTGTGAAGATCTTGGTTAGAATTGGTTCTCAGCAACCTATGTTGTCTTCCATGAAGATCAGGGTGAGAATTAATCTTCAGTAACCAATGCTTGTCGTAAGAGGCGGCTAACGGGATCGGGTGGTCAGGCTCGCTGACTTGGTTGCCACATGTCATCGTATCCCGATTACATAGATTGATGTTCATGCTGTTGATCACTGGATTATCTGGTCCAGACTGGATTATTTACATATCATTGGTATATTACAATCAAACAAAACATTTTACTGGACTTTAACCAAAATCTCCCTCCCAGATCATTATTGTGTGTTTCCTACTTTATATATGATTATTGTGTATTTTTCCCAGAGTTTGAGTCGAGGTCTGGCCTCCCTAAGGGAACACTTGAAGGGCTGATTGTACATGGAGGCCGAGAGTCAGCATGGGGGAAGCTGGAAACTGGGAAAAGGACCTTCACACAGTTTCTTAGTGACTTTGGCACCGAGATACAACAAAAGGTAAAAATATGCTGTATAACTCATTCCAGGGGTGGAAATAACCCATTGCCCGATGCCCCAGTCCAGTGTTTTTTTCTGTCGGGCTAGCAAATATGTATGTCATACTGTACCGGTGTCCACTTGACTCTCCAATGTTAATTATGTTGTTTATTTAAAAAATCAACAAGAAATTCGGCCAGTATAGTGGAAAAATTATCAGGGCAAGTGATTTTACATGTGCCACTGTACCGGAGTACACTAGCAATTTTAAAGTTATTTCCACTCCTGTCATTCAGGTTTGCATCAACGTTTCCTTTTTTCCTCTGATGTTCAAGAAGGTGACACAGAATACATTACATGAGTGAGTGAGTGAGTGAGTGAGTGAGCGAGTGACTTTACTTTTACGCCACTTTTAGCAATATTCCAGCAACAACAGGGTGGAAAAGGGCTTTGCACATTGTGGCTATGTGGGGAATTGAACTCGGTTCTTCTGCGTGACGAGCGAATGTTGAGTTTAATGTAATATAGCAGGTCCGTAGGTAGCCCAGTAGAATTGTTTACTGAATATTTTTTGTACATCAAAGTATTGATATAACACTCTTTGGAGTGTCATATATCCTCACCACAACCCTGAAATTCACACCTCAATTAATGACGCAAAGATTACGAGCAGCCCATTTGACAGATGATCGGTTCCAAAATGATACACCTAATTACATATGATTACAACAAGCTTTAATAAATAAAATGAGGAATCCAGGGCAATGACATAGACTACCCGGAACCCTATGAACTGAAGGCATAATGATCAATTAACGAACAAAAGACGTAATTAGTTAAAGGATTGCATTCAATCCACATGACTCCAAAATATTGAGGTGAGGTGAAATTGGGTTTAACGTCGTGCTTGAGAATATTTAGTATGTGTATGTGCGGCTGCTTGTACTAGCCCAGACGTAAGCTGGTTTTATAGTGCTAGCCCAATGAGATACCATGCCCCAGTGAAGCATGAATACCCCACTCAGACACATTGTACTGACTCCGAGCCGACCAGTCCTTGTTGTACCCATTAATGCCGAACGCCAGGCAGGGACCAACAAGTACCATATTTTAACGTCTTTTGGTATGACGCAGTCGGGGATCGAACCCGCGACCTTCCGTTCTCCGGGCGGACTCTCTAACCACTACACCACGGAGGCGGTCCAAAATATTGAACAATATTGAAGATATCATGTACATGTATATGGTGTAGATTTCATGTGCAATATCTGGACTGTCAACTGAGTTTAATAATTATACTATTGTATATTGATACTTAAACCAAACTTAATGACTATTATTTGACCTGTATCCCCGTTCAAACCACAGTCCACAGTCGACTTGTTTCAAAACACAGTCAAACCAACCCAAGGCTAAGGACTGACCAAGGCCAGGTCAACCCCAAAATACGTCTCAAGTTGAGGATCGGGATTTAGCAAGCCTTGTGAGACGCCAGCCTTTCAATACAAGCACCTATGGCTGTGCAATATGACTGTAAGAAACCGCAGAAAGGCACATGGGATGAGGGCAAGAAGGGTGATCAAGCGTCCAGCCTTGACCAATCTTCACAAGAGAGCTCATTTTGAGAGGTGTTTACCCCGACGTCATTGGAATTTGACGTCATAGAGGAAGGTACATTGGTCGGATGAGAGTCACTTTTTACTGCACGTCACAGACGGGTGCCAGCGAGTCTGGAGGACCAAAAACAGAGCCGAAGAGCTTAAAAACATCAGAGCATCAGTTCCTTACGGCGGTGGATCTGTCATGGTCTGGGGTTGTCTCTCCTATGACTATAAACTAAACTTGTAACTGTTCGTGGAAATCTCAATGGCGACCGCGACATCCAGGAAATTCTGGATCCTGTTCTTGTGCCACATTATGATAACCACCCATCAGCCCCTCGCCCTGTATTTATGGACGACAACGTCCGACCATCCCGTTCCCGACTTGTGACAGTTTTTCTCCAACAACTCTGTAACCAAACTTCCATGGCCTGCTATAAGCCCGGATCTGAACCAACTAGAGCCTGTCTGGGACATTCTTGGACGCCGAGTGCAAACACTGGATCCGCCTGTACAATATCTGGTATATTCGGAAGCGGCTTTGCGCCGGGAGTGGCAGCAGCTGCTTCTGGAGCGAATCCGAAGACTCACGACAAACATGAGGAGGATAGTGAAAACAGTCATCCGTGCACAAGGTGGATATGCACGCTATTAACATTTTTCATGTGATTTGTTGTCTGAAGATGACAGAGAACATTTTCAGACTGAGAGACGCTCACCTCTCCCATCTTGGAACTCTGCAGCCCCATAGTTGTACAGGGATACATTTTGTGGACAAAACATCGTTGACGTTTTCATGTTATTTTGTAAATTAAAACAGCACATTTTCATGATTTTATTGTTATTGTTTAGTCCAAAATGTCAACTTTCAGGAAACAATGGTGTTTAGCTTTCCAGTATACATACTGGTAATGGTTGCTCAGTTTCATGGCAATATGAAAAAATCGGGGGTGCTAAATTAAGTTCCATGTGTTGGAAATTGGAGTTACATAAATGGAGTCATTTTACCTTAAGAAAACAGGAAATTGCACCTGAGAGCCTCTAATTTGAACAAAATTCCGGACGGGGGGGGGGACTCAGGCCTCAAACGTGGATGGTGCCCCCCACTTTAAGAACAGTTAACTACGGCCCTGTATAGGCATGTATTGTGTAAACATGAAGCTCTCTCTGCCCATGTTTGTTTCAGATCGGATTGTGTTAACATGAAGCTACACTTGATCTTGACATGACCAGGGGCGGTGGGGTAGCCTAATGGTTAAAGCGTTGTCTCGTCACGCCAAAGACCCGAAGACCCGGGTTCAATCCCCACATGGGCACAATGTGTGAAGCCCATTTCTGGTGTCCCCCGCCGTGATGTTGCTGGAATATTGCTAAAAGCGGCGTAAAACCAAACTCAGTCAGTCAGTCAGTCTTGACATGACTGGGCTGGGTTTGTTTCAGACAGTTTTAATGTGAAGCTATTACTCAACTTCTTGGCTACAAATACCACAGCTCCAGCATGTGTTATAAATGTCTGTGTTTGTTTCAGACTGGGAGAAGTGTTGACATGACACTGTTCCAGAATTTGTTTGCTGAGCGGACGCGACAGCCGTTCCCCCAGTTAGTTGATGCTATACACTGCCTTCATGCTGAAGGCTACAAGTTGGCTTTGTTGACAAACAACTGGTTTGTGGAGGGCACCATCACAGGCATTAATACCCTGGAATTGGATCTGTCCTTGTTTAATGTGGTCAGTATATGTTAGTTTGTTGTTTAGCTATGCATTTTCCAGCTATATGATAGCAGTTTGGAAATAATCGGGTGTGGACCAGATAATCCAGTAATTGTTATCATGGTGCTGATCAGAAACATGTTTTTTATCAAGATTTTTCTTCAAAATGTCAGACCGGTAAAAGGCCATAATTTGATTTTAACTTACTCTTTAAGTAAAGCAACTTCATTTAAGTTTTGACACAGCAACAAATGCTAAATTTTTGGAACCAAAAATATTACACTTTCAAAACCAAAGCCTCACTTATTGTTTGTGATGATAATTTGGTGCAATATGTTTTTCCATGTGTACATCATGAATTCATTTTTTAATAAAAAGTAGACAAACTTCACTTATGTTTCCTTATCCTGACTTATGATCTGAAGGGGAGAGAGTATATAGCATGAGTCAGGATAAGTATAAAATATCAATTTTATCATTAAAATTACATATTTTCTCATTTTCTAAAATTATGACTAAATCATTGTTGACAGATAATAGAATCTGCATGTGTGGGTGTCCGAAAACCCTACCCCCAGATCTACCACATCTGTCAGGAGAGACTGGGTGTACAACCACGCGAGATAGTCTTCCTTGATGACCTTGGCAATAACCTAAAGGCAGCTCGGCAGGTGGGATGGTACACCATCAAGGTGAGCATGTTTTTAGTTATAGATCCACAGAAATAACTGAGGTTAGATTAAATGGGGTTTCTTCAAAAATATTTGAACTGACATATCGATATTCAGGCATTTGTTTGCGTCTTTTTGCACTGTTCCAGATATCTGCTTTTTTTTCGTGATAGCCATCTCAGATATTACTCAGACACACTGTAAGGACTATGAGCCTATCAGTTTTATCCCTTAAATGCAGAGGGCAGAGTGCAAGCCAGAGTAACATCAAGTACCATCTTTTAACACACTTTGGTATCTTTAGGCCGGGGATGAAATCACTAACCTTCCTCTTGGTGGCAGAGTGGATTAGATCTCTGACTTTGTGTGCCTATGTTGAGTGTTCAAATCCCAGATTGGACTCCAGAATCTGTACTTTACTGAGAAAGTTTAATCCCAGATATAACATATGTTACTTGTAGATGTTGTTTCGACTAGACCACGGAGATGGTTGATAAATTAATGGAAGGAGTTGATCGTCCTTTTGTTAATGGAATAACCAAACAGCTATGGTATTCTTAAAATTGTCATATTTTGTCAAGGAACCTACTTGTATTATGTCATCCAGGTGACCAGTGCCGACAAGGCTGTGCATGATCTCGAGGCAGCACTGGGTCTACAGTTGAGGGGGTTTGTGGAAGGCACACTGTCTGTACCTAAACACCTAGACCTCAATCTTCAACGCCTGGCTCAGTACATGAACAAAACGTTAGGACTGTCGTCAACAGGTAAGTGTTTGGAGGGTATGAAAAGACTGAATAGTTAAAACTTCCGGGGATGGATTTATTGTGAATAATAATTGTAAGTCAGAGGACCGGGAATTTTTGTGTGTGTTAAACTTGAAATGATTTTTAAAAATAAAATAAAAATAAATTAATTTTACTTTAACTAACAAGTAAATGAGCTCACCTGCAAACTCGACCACCCATCCACCATATCAGCCACTGGATTGTATGGCTGCTGTCATATGGCTTGAGTATTAGTGAGTGCTAAGCATGGGCGATAATACCGGTTAACCGGTATATTGCAATTCGAACTTCACAATACGATATATTGCGGTACACTTTTCGCGAACCGGTTCACCCGATACGATCGGCAATTTCCTCGACCATGATCGGTAATTTTCGTGATGTAGTAAAATATACTAATAACATTTGTATATCCTATATTATTATACATTAATAGTTTTGAGAATATTATTGGTCATATAATTTCATTTGCGTGACTTATAAACCATATGAATAAAACAAAATAGAATTGGTACCGGCACTCGTTGTAGGGGTGAACAAACCAAAATGGCAGACGACCACTACTCTTTCTAGTTCCAAGCTCTTCTTTGGAAACCTTTCAATTGTCTCTTTCCAAACATCTAAGTCTGACGGTGGTCAGTTTCAAAAGAAAGAAACCTTTTCATTACCTTAAACCATGTGTTACACTTTCACAATATATTGCAATACATGAGAATCTAAATCCTTTCAGTGTCTTCTGATATCAATCATATCTAAGTTGATAAAGTTACAGTATCCGTCAGTGCGTCATTTTTAACTTTATCAACGAGTTTGATATAAATCAGAAAGAAAAATTATTATCATCAAAATCACCCTTCATTAGTTTTCAAATCTCTGAACACAGTAATGCACATTAGGCTTTCGATGTCATAGCAATCATATTCATGGCAATACAAATTCTACTGTCAAAGCGATATCTCCTAGGAGATATCGTTTGACACACAAGCAATATCTCCTGTGAAACAATATGATAAATTGCAATACATGAAACACATATCACAATATAACATTTTTGGCAATACCCAACCCTAGTGAGTGCTGTGTTGGACACCAGACAGACAAACCACGTTTGAACCCTATGAAAGCCCCCTGGAACTGTCATTACCTTGTTTCTATTGTGTCCCTGTTTACAGAGCTGCCGGTTGTCAAGACTTTCGAACATGGCCAGAGCAATCCAACATACCTGGTACAATATGGCGGCAAGAAGGTGGTGCTGAGGAAGAAACCGGTGAGTGAATTGTTTTGAATTGAAACACTTTTGTAAGAGAACTTTGAATCTTGAGTGGTTGCCATGGTGATCAGACTTTCACAGTAGTTGCTGAGGATGGCCAAAGTTGTTGACCATCAAGAACTGATGGTATCCATGGAAACAATTATCAGTTCTGCTTAGAAATTAGTCTGGGCAGGAACAGCTGTAAGCAGTAAATGACTTCTCTGGAAATATTCAAGATCTGTTATGGTCAGTCTGCTATGTGTTGAATGCCTCTTGTTGACTTTGTTCTTGAACTACTCACAAAATGTCAAGCCATAAAGTTCTTGACCAACAAATTTTCAGGATGAGGAACACTTTTTGACCGGTACATTCACACTGTTGACCATAGGTTCAGCTACTGCACCGTTGGTTTTGATGGACGTTGTATGAGGATATGAGGGGATTTGTAAACACATGCTCCAAATTATCATGTTATGAAACATAGTATTAAGACCCTTTTACTCTCCTGCATGAGAATACATGTTATCATGCCCCAATGTCAAAATGCTGAGATCTGATTGGTTCACATGATCTTGATGATATACTGTGTATCCTGCCTGAGAGAGAACTATAATTCTGAGGCAAAGAATACATACCTTATACCACACCAAAACATGTTGCAAGTGGATCTCTGCATGGGGAATAAATCCCTTGTTTGTTTGTTTGTTTGTTTGTTTATGCATTGTTTAACTTTCAGCAATATTCCAGCTATACTGTTGCTGTCTGTTCTCAGTTGGGTCTTGAACAGAATGTCAAGTGATTGATGTTAGGAGCAATGGTTGGGTACCGTGACATGCAATAAACCAAGTGACTGCACCTGACTAACCAATCTATTAAGTCTGCTTTTACAACAAACATAAGTTGCTGGGAACTTATCTGGAATCTCCCCGCAGACATAACAGTGGTCAGGTTTTTGCATTGTGATCTGACAATGTGATGCTTAATTCCTTCTTCTTTCATTCGCCTGACCAAAACTCAAATATTTACAAGCTGCTATAATGTTACATATGTTATATTTGGGATTACACTTTCTTAGTATAATGTTACTGGAAAATGTATACCTCAGAGATATACCTGTTAACCAGCAGAGAATGGGTACCTAGTGGTAGGAGACGATAATGTGACCATTGACCTAGTGCGCCTCATGGATTTGGTTTGGTTGTATGCTCCTCATGGAGCTGAGAATGGAAGTTAAATGCACACTTATCCATTTCCCTGGGGAATATTTAAGATCTGTTATTGTCTGAATATGATATATTCTAGGATATTTTTTATGGATTAAACTTCTTTATTCTTTACCACACTACGTGAAGGGATCTGTAATGGTCCCGAAACGTTGTGTGGGAAAGAATAAAGAAGGTTAAATCCATAAAAAATATTTTGGATGTCTATAACAACTTCTAAATGCCGCTAAAAGACATCATGATATATTCTAGCCTGGCACTCTGTTGCCGTCTGCTCATGCAGTGGACCGAGAGTATCGGGTGATGAAGGCTGTTGGGGAGAACGGTGTCCCTGTTCCACAGATGCTGAGTTACTGCAACGATGAGAGGTAAATATGTAGAGAACATAAAGTGTCAGTCATACATCTGGGTTTGAAAAGGAATCCTGGATCCACGCGACCAAAGAAATTGTCTGATGAAAGGAGCAGACACTGCGTCTGCTTGTTTGTTGTATGTCAACTCATGGATTCAGTTGACTTGGGACCAAGAAGACAACCAAAAGATGAAATTGTAAATTTTTCTTATTTATATGATTACACTTTCATGAAAAGAATGATTAATGATAGACATCTTAGAAATGATACAAAAGAGTAATTATTGATTAAAATAACATTAATTTTGATAAAATTCTTTGTCAAAGGTGAAAATACCTAACAGAGTACAACGCTTTGTTTTGCTGAAGTACATATAAAACAACTGGTAGAAATAGTGAACACCCTTCATACTATGCAGAGTTATATATTTTTTCAGACTATACAGACTGATTGAAATAGTTTTTACTTCTCCCTCTCCCAATCACTCCCAGAAGCTATGGATCTATTCCATTTTGTTTTGTTTCAACCAATAAGGAACAATTAGCAGCGTTGCAAATTCCCGCCTGCCCGACAGTCCGGGACAGTCTGTTTTGCGGAAGGACGGTCAGGTTAAGAAATAGCACGCCCAATGGTCAGGCTGTTATTGTGTAATGTACTCCATGCAATCCAGATATGGATGAATCTGACGTGGATTATGATGAATAATCCATGTTGACTGAAACAAATTTGAAAATGCTCCAGTATAGTATTATTCTGACAATAATCTGATATTAAATGGTTCCTTCCTCACATATACCTTTCTGTTACTTTTGTTAGTCCAGAAGAGTCTGGACTGGCAGCAGTTTATCCAGTCTGGAAACTTTGAAGAGTTGCCAGACGGGTAGTCTGGCTGAAATTTGGGGGAATTTTCAGCACTGCAATTAGTCAGCACAAATGCCTATAAATCAAGGGACATATAAAGGTGTATACAGAGTCCGTGAATGATGTTGCAGTGTGTTGGGAACCCCTTTCTACGTGATGGAGTACCTGCCAGGCCGGGGTCTTCAAGATACCCCGGAACATGGCTGTCAGTCCCGAGGAGGTGCGAGCTCTGTATTTCAACATGGTTGACGTGCTGTGTAAATTACACTCCATTGACATCAGTAAAGCTGGACTGGACACTTACGGGAGGAAAGGTAGATTTAACTGCCAGAAGGAGATTTATTCTCCTCCATAGAGCTCAGAAAACAAATTAAATGTTCAGTATACTGTCGGTGATGGGTGATAACTTTACATTCTGTGAGAGCCCTGTGAAGACCTTTTATAAAAGTGGTCTTCAACAACCCGTGTTTGACCACACAGTCAATTGCTCTTTACAGCAAGCATGAATTGCTGAAGACAAATTATAAAAGTGGATCTTCATGGGTTTCTGACGTTGCAGATATGATTCTGTTTTCTGTTTGAATCAGTGAATACTTTTAGCAGCTACTTGAAAACATTGGACATTTAATGTGATATTTTGTTCTTGATAAGTTGTCTGTTGAGTTGGCATGAAGGTCCAGGAAAATACCTAGCGTCAGTCACAGCGGCGTGTCACGCTTAGAAACAGCATTAGAAAGACATATAGGTATATAGACCCTACCCTAGTACTATATAAAAGGAAAGGGATGTAACGACGGAACCACTCCCTCCTCAATCTAAGTTAGATTTCACCACGTAAACTCTTTTAAGGCCCCGTCGAGGCTTACGGATCAAAAAACGAGATGATTTCCCTACAAAATGAACTATAAATGGTCACAATCGGATCATTATTTCCAAAGTTATACGCCACGACTCACGGAAAAAAAGCAACCTCCGCAATTACAAGCCAAAATCATGGATCACCCAAGACAGCGAAAACTCACCTTTTAAATTTGTTTATTAATTCCAGCCACGTTGACAGCACCTATGTAGGGCTAGATTCGATCGGCAGCGGCATTCCACGGGTCTAAAAACGTATTGCAACATCTACAAATCATTTCCTCGACAGTAAGTTGGAATTTTCTCCAAAACCAACGTCAATCATACTCACTTGTCAGCCATAGATGGCCTTGACATTTAAGTGACCTGAGCAGTAAATTTGTAAGAATAATTTTAGAGGTTAAATATTTATAAATATAATTTCCTAAAAATGAATCAATATCGAATGCATTTTTACAACCTCTAAACCTATTCTTAACAATTTACTGTTCCGTACATCATCCAAAATAAAGGATTATTGCAAAGTTCATATTTCGCGCCCATTAGCAAACAGTCAAAATCTTACAGTATATTATATTTTCCACCAATCCGATGGCCCAATTTCATTTCTGCGGATCTGCTCAGATCACTTGAATGTCAAGGCCATCTATGGCTGACAAGTGAGTATGATTGCCGATGGTTTTGGAGAAAATGTCTGCTTACTGTCGAGGATATTATTTGCAGATGTTGCAATAAGTTTTTAGACCCGTGGAATGTCGCTGCCGATCAAATCTAGCCCTGCATAGGTGCTGTCGACGTGGCTGGAATTAATAAACGAACTTAAAAGGTGAGTTTTCGCTGTCTTGGGTGATCCATGATTTTGGCTTGGAATTGCGGAGGTTGCTGTTTTCGGTGAGTCGTGGCGTATAACGTTTGAAATAATGATCCGATTGTGACCATTTATAGCTCAGTTTGTAGGGAAATCATCTCGTTTTTGATCCGTAGGCCTCGATGGGGCCTTAAAAATAGTTTACGTGGTGAAATCTAACTTAGATTGAGGAGGGAGTGGTTCCGTCGTTACATCCCTTTTCTTTTATATAGTACTAGGGTAGGGTCTATATACCTATATGTCTTTCTAACGCTGTTTCTAAGCGTGACACGCCGCTGGGGCGTCAGTGATGACAGTTTTGTTGCTAGTGTATTACAGTGACATGTTATTATTGTTTAATAACTTTGTATAATGTGTGTTTTTAAAGAATATCACGGGTTTATCAAAAAAGGAATAAGTGATAAATGGAATCAGTGATAAATGACTGCAAATTGATAGTTTATGTTGCCAGGTAACTTTATCCAAAGGAACTTTCAGCGATGGTCAAAACAGTATGAAGCTAGCAAGACAGGAGACATTCCATCTATTACAAGCCTCATGAACTGGATTCCACAGCACTACCCCCAGGAGGAGAGAGTGACTGTCATACATGGAGACTTTAGGTGAGCTCCAGGAGAGAGAGTGACTGTCATACATGGAGACTTCAGGTGAGTTCCAGGAGGAGAGAGTGACTGTCATACACAGAGACTTCAGGTGAGTTCCAGGAGGAGAGAGTGACTGTCATACATGGAGACTTCAGGTGAGTTCCAGGAGGAGAGAGTGACTGTCATACACAGAGACTTCAGGTGAGCTCCAGGAGGAGAGAGTGACTGTCATACACAGAGACTTCAGGTGAGCTCCAGGAGGAGAGAGTGACTGTCATACACAGAGACTTCAGGTGAGATCCAGGAGGAGAGAGACTGTCATACTGTCATACATGGAGACTTCAGGTGAGCTCCAGGAGGAGAGAGTGACTGTCATACATGGAGACTTCAGGTGAGTTCCAGGAGGAGAGAGTGACTGTCATACATGGAGACTTCAGGTGAGATCCAGGAGGAGAGAGTGACTGTCATACATGGAGACTTCAGGTGAGATCCAGGAGGAGAGAGTGACTGACTGTCAGTTCCAGGAGGAGAGAGGACTACATACACAGAGACTTCAGGTGAGTTCCAGGAGGAGAGAGTGACTGTCATACATGGAGACTTCAGGTGAGTTCCAGGAGGAGAGAGTGACTGTCATACACAGAGACTTCAGGTGAGTTCCAGGAGGAGAGAGTGACTGTCATACATGGAGACTTCAGGTGAGATCCAGGAGGAGAGAGTGACTGTCATACATGGAGACTTCAGGTGAGTTCCAGGAGGAGAGAGTGACTGTCATACACAGAGACTTCAGGTGAGATCCAGGAGGAGAGAGTGACTGTCATACACAGAGACTTCAGGTGAGTTCCAGGAGGAGAGAGACTGTCATACACAGAGACTTCAGGTGAGTTCCAGGAGGAGAGAGTGACTGTCATACACTGGAGACTTCAGGTGAGCTCCAGGAGGAGAGAGTGACTGTCATACACACAGAGACTTCCAGCTCCAGGAGGAGAGAGTGACTGTCATACATGGAGACTTCAGGTGAGTTCCAGGAGGAGAGAGTGACTGACTGTGAGTTCAGGAGGAGAGAGGACTGTCACACATGAGACTTCAGGTGAGTTCCAGGAGGAGAGAGTGACTGTCATACATGGAGACTTCAGGTGAGCTCCAGGAGGAGAGAGGACTGTCATACATGGAGACTTCAGGTGACTGTCAGGACACAGGAGACTTCAGGTGAGACTCCAGGAGGAGAGAGAGTGACTGTCATACATGGAGACTTCAGGTGAGCTCCAGGAGGAGAGAGTGACTGTCATACACGGAGACTTCAGGTGAGTTCCAGGAGGAGAGAGTGACTGTCATACACAGAGACTTCAGGTGAGATCCAGGAGGAGAGAGTGACTGTCATACATGGAGACTTCAGGTGAGTTCCAGGAGGAGAGAGTGACTGTCATACACAGAGACTTCAGGTGAGTTCCAGGAGGAGAGAGTGACTGTCATACACAGAGACTTCAGGTGAGCTCCAGGAGGAGAGGAGTGACTGTCATACACGGAGACTTCAGGTGAGTTCCAGGAGGAGAGAGTGACTGTCATACATGGAGACTTCAGGTGAGCTCCAGGAGGAGAGAGTGACTGTCATACACAGAGACTTCAGGTGAGTTCCAGGAGGAGAGAGTGACTGTCATACATGGAGACTTCAGGTGAGTTCCAGGAGGAGAGTGACTGTCATACACGGAGACTTCAGGTGAGTTCCAGGAGGAGAGAGTGACTGTCATACATGGAGACTTCAGGTGAGTTCCAGGAGGAGAGAGACTGTCACTGTTCATACACGGAGACTTCAGGTGAGCTCCAGGAGGAGAGAGTGACTGTCATACACGGAGACTTCAGGTGAGCTCCAGGAGGAGAGAGTGACTGTCATACATGGAGACTTCAGGTGAGTTCCAGGAGGAGAGAGTGACTGTCATACACGGAGACTTCAGGTGAGTTCCAGGAGAGAGTGACTGTCATACACAGAGACTTCAGGTGAGTTCCAGGAGGAGAGAGTGACTGTCATACATGGAGACTTCAGGTGAGATCCAGGAGGAGAGAGTGACTGTCATACACGGAGACTTTAGGTGAGTTCCAGGAGGAGAGAGTGACTGTCATACATGGAGACTTCAGGTGAGTTCCAGGAGGAGAGAGTGACTGTCATACACGGAGACTTCAGGTGAGTTCCAGGAGGAGAGAGTGACTGTCATACATGGAGACTTCAGGTGAGTTCCAGGAGGAGAGAGTGACTGTCATACACGGAGACTTCAGGTGAGTTCCAGGAGGAGAGAGTGACTGTCATACACGGAGACTTCAGGTGAGATCCAGGAGGAGAGAGTGACTGTCATACATGGAGACTTCAGGTGAGTTCCAGGAGGAGAGAGTGTCATACACGAGACTTCAGGTGAGTTCCAGGAGGAGAGAGTGACTGTCATACACGGAGACTATAGGTGAGTTCCAAGAGGAGAGAGTGACTGTCTTACACGGAGACTTCAGGTGAGCTCCAGGAGGAGAGTGTTACCATTGTACACGCATCTTTTGTACTGTTTTTCTGTTTATCAGTTTATTGGTTAATCTCATCAAAACGCTATCCATTGTATGAAGAAATTCATAAATACTTCTTTGTATTATAAAAAAATGTACAGTTATCTTTAACACTTGTCAGTAATATGTCACATCACAAGGAGCTTTGTCTTCGTAGGCTGGACAACCTGATGTTTGCCAAGACCTCCACTGATATCCTGGGTGTCTTGGACTGGGAACTGTCCACTCTGGGTGACCCCATCACTGACCTCACCACCTGCTGTCTGGCCCACTACCTGCCTCAGTCAGCCACTATAGTGTCAGGTAGGTGTCAAGAGGTGTCTTCACTGACCTCAAGACCTGTTGTCTGGCCCACTACCTGCCTCAGTCATCCACTATAGTGTCAGGTAGGTGTCAAGAGGTGTCTTCACTGACCTCAAGACCTGCTGCCTGGCCCACTACCTGCCTCAGTCATCCACTATAGTGTGAGGTAGGTGTCAAGAGGTGTCTCCTCACTGACCTCAAGACCTGTTGCCTGGCCCACTACCTGCCTCAGTCATCCACTATAGTGTCAGGTAGGTGTCAAGAGGTGTATTCACTGACCTTAAGACTTGTTGCCTGGCCCACTACCTGCCTCAGTCATCCACTATAGTGTCAGGTAGGTGTCAGGTAGGTGTTGAGAGGTGTCTTTACTGAGCCTATGACTTGTTGCCTGCCCCACTACCTGCCTCAGTCATCCACTTTAGTGTCAGGTAGGTGTCAAGAGGTGTTTAGAGGTGTCCCCACTGATCTCACCACCTGCTGTCTGGCCCACTACCTGCCTCAGTCATCCACTATAGTGTCAGGAGGTGTCTAGAGGTGTCTTTACTGACCTTATGACTTGTTGCCTGGCCCACTACCTGCCTCAGTCAGCCACTATAGTGTCAGGTAGGTGTCAAGAGGTGTCTAGAGGTGTCTTTACTGACCTTAAGACTTGTTGCCTGGCCCACTACCTGCCTCAGTCAGCCACTATAGTGTCAGGTAGGTGTCAAGAGGTGTCTAGAGGTATCATCACTGACCTCACCACCTGTTGCCTGGCCCACTACCTGCCTCAGTCAGCCACTATAGTGTGAGGTAGGTGTCAAGAGGTGTCTAGAGGTGTCCTCACTGACCTTAAGACTTGTTGCCTGGCCCAATACCTGCCACAGTCATCCACTATAGTGTCAGGTAGGTGTCAAGAGGTGTCTTTACTGACCTTAAGACTTGTTGCCTGGCCCACTACCTGCCTCAGTCATCCACTATAGTGTCAGGTAGGTGTCAGGAGGTGTCTAGAGGTGTCTTTACTGACCTTAAGACTTGTTGCCTGGCCCACTACCTGCCTCAGTCATCCACTATAGTGTCAGGTAGGTGTCAGGAGGTGTCTAGAGGTATCATCACTGACCTCACAACCTGCTGTCTGGCCCATCTGCCTCAGTCAGCCACTATAGTGTCAGGTAGATGTCTAGAGGTATCTAGAGGTGTCTTCACTGACCTCAAGACCTGTTGCCCGGCCCACTACCTGTCTCCGTCAGCCACTATAGTGTCAGGTAGGTGTCAAGAGGTGTCTAGAGGTGTCTTCATTTACCTTAAGACCTGCTGCCTGGCCCACTACCTGCCTCAGTCAGCCACTATAGTGCCAGCAGGTGTCAGAGAGGTGTCTAGAGGTGTCCCACTATCTCACCACCTGCTGTCTGGCCCACTACCTGCCTCAGTCAGCCACTATAGTGTCAGGTAGGTGTCAATAGGTGTCTAGAGGTGTCCCCACTGATCTCACCACCTGCTGTCTGGCCCACTACCTGCCTCAGTCATCCACTATAGTGTCAGATAGGTGTCTAGAGGTGTCTCCACTAATCTCACCACCTGCTGTCTGGCCCACTACCTGCCTCAGTCAGCCACTATAGTGTCAGGTAGGTGTCAATAGGTGTCTAGAGGTGTCTTTACTTACCTTAAGACCTGCTGCCTGGCCCACTACCTGCCTCTTGTCAGCCGCTATAGTGTCAGGTAGGGCCGCTGTGATGTTGCTGGAATTTTTGCTAAAAGCGGCGTAAAACCAAACTCAGTCAGTCAGAGACAGTCAGGTCTAGAGGTTTCTTCACTGACCTTTACAACCTGCTGTCTGGCTATTACCTGCCTCAGTCATCCACTATAGTGTCAGATACGTGTCACAAGGTGTCAAGAGGTGTCTTCTCTGACCTCAGGACCTGATTGACATTGTGGGATTCAATGAAGTACTCACATGACTTTGTTTTCTGTTTGTTCATTAGGTCTGGTTGGGGCTGATTTAAAATCGATGGGGATACCTACAGTTCAGGAGTTGATTGGTCGTTACTGTCATCAGATGAAGATTCCACCAATAGAAAACTGGGATTTTTATATGGCGTTTACATTTTTCAAAATGGCTGCCATACTCCAGGGAGTGTATAAAAGAAGCATATCTGGTAGGTATAAGCATTATTTAATGTGTGGGTATGTTTTTCTTTCTCTCTCCCTCCTTCACTCACTCACTCACTCACTCACTCACTCACTCACTCACTCACTTGTGGGCTCTTGAAGCACGGTTTCCTTGGGATCTGAGAACTGGGGATGTTGCTATTAAAACATCAACCTTTAGTGTGTCTGACTAGACCTGATAATATTTGGCTCAGCAGGATATACCTGTCATATTTGTTACCTGAGGGTGTCTGGGTGTTATACCCTTCTCCCTAGGCAATCTGTCTATCCACTCTTGTTCCGGGGGATGATGTAGCTAAGATGGATAGTCAAAGATAAGTCTGGTATGTTGTTCAAGTTCCTTTATTTTGGAATGAATTCTCACACAAAGGTCCTCAGATATTGTCTAGCATTCCTGGTCTACACACAACAGATTCACAAACTTCCTGGAAGAACTTGTTGGATTCTTGTACAACTGCTAAAGTTACAAGTTCATCTGAACCATTTTCTCAATATACAGAGAGAACCTCTCAAGTCAACGGTGGGGCCCAGAATCGCCCTCTCTCTCCCAGTCAACTAACAAAATACTCTTCATAACAATTTTGGCTCCTCCCACTGAAATACTGTCCTACACCATATAAAAATGACTCATAACCCATCTGACTAATAAGTTACTTTCATTAGTCCCTTTTCAAATCACTCATATTCCAGCTGCACCACTAACTACAATCATTTCCTCTCTTCCAAGACTTAATCGGTACCATCAAATTCTTCCATTATAAATTTACTTTGTTAGTGAGCTTAAATCATTCGTGAAGCATTCAACCGAATAAAACTTCAGACTGGCAGGCGCCAGAAGATGCTTAATCCAATTATTTCGTGTGTCTCTTTTCTGATTCTTAGTATCTTAATTACCAGTAATTACCTAAATGGTATATGAGTCACCCGATCCACATGATCCACTCATCTCCTTTATTAGATTTGTTGTATGCAAGGGAAATGAATCAATATGAATTTGGTTACTCTGGTCAATGCACTTTCCAAGCACAATGACACTTCTTAACTCAACTTCAAATTTTCCTTAAATATTTACCAAATGTATTTTAATCTTTCAATTCTAAATATCCTGGTTATATATTTCTTACTTGACACTCTCATTCAAAATCACTGACAACTGACCTGTGAAGATTAGGTTAGAATTGATCTTCAAGTAGCCCATGCTTGTCGTAAGAGTCGACTAATGGGATCAGTCGGTCAGGCACATGTCATGGTAGCCCAATTGCTTAGATCGATGCTCATGCTGTTGATGACTGGATTGTCTGGTCCAGACTCGATTATTTACAGACCACCGTTATATAGCTGGAATATTGCTGAGTGTGGCATAAAACTAATCTCACTCACTCACTCCCTGACAACAGCTAATGTAGATGTTGTAATGTTGCAGGACAGGGTAGCTCCAGTCAGGGCAGGCACGCCGGTGCTGCTGCCAAGAGATACGCAGACCTGGGTTGGAGGATAGCTTCAGGAAGTAAGCTGAAGCCCACGCTCCGTACAGTGAACAGCGAGGCGGAGCAGAGGAGGAACCTGCTGAAGACTCAGACCATAATGTCCTATATATCCCGTCCTATGGCTGTGGATAGGACACAGGAAACTGTGGGTAGGTCTATGATGGAAACTAGGCGCTATACAAGCCAATTATTATTATTATTATTATTACTTATCCTGTCTTATAGCTGTGGATCCTGCGAATGAAACTGTTCTGTGAGGAGTTGTTGTAAAGCCTAGACTGACTGAGTTTGGCAATATTCCAGCAACATCACGGCGGGGGACACCAGAAATGGGCTTCACACATTTTACCCATGTGGGGATTCGAACCCGGGTCTTTGGCGTGACGAGCCAACGCTTTAACCACTAGGCTACCCCACCGCCCCTGTAAAGCCTAGAGCGTAACTGTGATGGAATACATTGATGAAGTTGTTTTTTTATATAATATGACTTTGGAGATCTGTACCCTTCTGTCAACTATGTGAAAGATCCATCACAGCAAGCTGATGGAGTTAGTCCCTAGAGTTGGAAATACTTTATGACATTGCAATAGCCAATTTTGTCCAGTTTCATTTTGTGTTTTGGTTCCAATACATCCTGTAAAAGTAAACGAGTCATGACCAGACAATCCAGTGATCAACAGAATCGATCTATGCAATTGGGATACGATAACATGTGTCAACCAAGTCATATGTCATCGTGTCTTAATTGCACAGATTGATCCTCACACTCACAAGGGTGTATTATATAGAGGATAATAAACGATCTTCCATGTAATACCATTTTAATAAAAAGAGTTAATGATTTGGTATCAAACAAGCGAAAGCGAGCTTGATATTAAATCTTTCACGAGTTTAATAAAAAATGGTATTTCATGGAAGCGAGTTTAGTATTCTGTTTATTACTTTCCCACATAAACTGATAGAAACTGCCTACAGTGTGTTGACTTTCAACTTTCTGCGAGTCAAGCAAGGTCTAATACCATTGTGACAGAGGTCTTAGCATTGTGACGTCATAACTGTAACCATTATGACATCATAGTCTAGTGGTATTACACTAGTGTAATATTGCCGTAAAAATTATTACACTGCAGTATCTTCCACGGGCGAGTAATGAACATCTATCATAGTTTGACTTGGATCTTTTCAGAAACTACCCTTTGTATGTGTCCTGTCCTTTTTCTGTAGATAGAAAGTAACCTATGTAACCTCTCAAATCATAATACCAAGTCAAATGTTCTCAGGTCTGTAGATGCCTAGTCCCAACGTGTACAAGATTTGTACAACAGGATGAAGCATTTCCTCTTGTATTTGACCTGTCCTCTTGAGACCGCCTCCGTGGTGTAGTGGTTAGGGCGTCCGCCCGGAGAGCGGAAGGTCACGGATTCGATCCCCAGCCGTGCCATACCAAAAGATGTTATAATATGGTACTTGTTGGTCCCTGCCTAGCGCCCAGCATTAATTGGTACAACAAGGACTGGTCGGCTCGGAGTCAGTATAATGTGTCTGAGTGGGGTATTCATGCTGAACTGAGGCATGGTATCTCAGTGGGCTAGCACTGTAAACCAGCTTTAGTCTGGGCTAGTTCAAGCAGCCGCACATACACACACATGCACATTGTCATATGAGCGAAATATTCTTAAGTGTGAGGTTGAACCTCAGTTCACCTCACCTGTCCTCTAGATAGAAGGTGGCCTACATACCCTGTTATATAATGCCGCGTCCTATGTCCTCAGGCCAGATGCCAGTGTCAGTAGATGCCTTGTCTCCACGTGTACAAGATCTGTATAACAGAATGAAGCGGTTCCTAGCCGACCACGTCGCACCCATCGAGAAGGAAGTGTTTGACTACTTGCATGGCCCCAACAGGTGGACTGTTCACCCAAAACTTACACAGATAACAGTAAGCATTCTTTTTTGCCATTGATATATATTCAGATAAGTAGAACATACTGATTATCACCTCAGTTTTATTGATTTTAAAGATGGCAAAATGCAACCGTGAATAAGGTTTTACAATATTCTAACAATATATTCAAAAATGTGCCAAACCTAGTTCTGTTATGTTGTATTCAAATGCTACAACCACTAGGCTACTCAACCGCACTCGCAAATGAACAAAAATGATGTTTAAGTCAAAGAACCCAGTTTGATGATCTAACAAAAAAAACGTGGTCACCCTTGTGGTATTTTCTTAGTTGTTAATTGTTTTAATTGATATCTATTGGCATATGTTATA
This sequence comes from Haliotis rubra, assembly GCF_003918875.1. Lineage (NCBI taxonomy): Eukaryota > Metazoa > Mollusca > Gastropoda > Lepetellida > Haliotidae > Haliotis > Haliotis rubra. Next base: position 101,905 of record NW_025765006.1, on the reverse strand, counting down.
TTATGTGGCCAGAAAGAAGAGTTTTGTCATTAAGTTTTGCTGCTACCAATTGTGATTCAAGTTGTCTCCAGGTTTGAAGGGATAATGCAGCCCAGCATGTCGTGAAATACTGAGATGGGTGCACCCCTGGTTTGTTCCTGTTTTACAGCAAAAGGCCAAGGCAGAGGGTCTGTGGAATATGTTCATGCCGTTGGAGTCGGATCCAGAGCGGAAATATGGTTCTGGTCTAACTAATCTGGAGTACGCCTTCTTCTGTGAGGAGATGGGAAGAGTACCTCTGGCACCATCGGTCAGTCTCGCAGTTGACTGCTTCCTGAAACTTGGCAATACTGTTAGATCACCTCCGCCATTAAACTATCAAACAATCATCACCGTTAATATCCTCCTCCTCCTCCTCCTCATCATCATCATCATCATCATCATCATCATCATCATCATCATCATCATCATCATTATTATCATCATCATTATTATCATCATCATTATCATCATCATTATTATCACCATCATTGTCATTATCATCATCATTGTTATCATCATTATTATCATCATCATCATCATCATTATCATCATCATTATCATTATCATCATTATTATCTCATCATCATCATTATCATCATCATTATCATTATCATCATCATCATCATTATCATCATCATCATCATCATTATTATCATCACCATCATCATCATCATCATCATTATTATCATCATCATTATTATCATCATTATCATAATTATCACCATTATTATCACCATCATTATCATCATCATCATTATTATTATCACCATCATCATTATTATCATCATCATCACCATCATAATCACCATTATCATCAACATCACCATTATCATCAACATCACCATCATCATCATTTTTACAATCCATATAATCATCACGCCCATCATGATCAGAATTCCATCATCATCATTGTATCATTATCATTACTATCAGCATCTGTCTGATGTGGTGTTTATATGTCCCAGGGGATGAAAATAACTGAATCAGACAAATGTGGACATTCTGTGTTCAAATGAAATATGTTTTTTTTAACTCACCTGACTCAATACAGAATCAGGCTGTTGCTAGTCTATCATCAGTCAAAAGCCGAAATATGTGAAGAAATTAGAGTGAGTGAGGGAGTGGGGATGGCTATCGATATAGATCATAGAGAATGATATTGTTAACTAATTATCAATTGTTTATCAATAAATATTGGAAACTTAACTTTCAGCAAAAATGCCAAAAATATCTGAAATAAATGAATATATTTAGGTGAGATTATGGATTATTAACAAAACATCATTCTGTACTTAATTTAGAAGCAGACCATGAATAAAGTCCTTAATTTGTATATTGTGTGAGAAGTTACAACTTTTTTCCAACCCAAAAGTTAATGTACGATGTTATCGATAACACAATTTTCATATCGATAATCGTTAATAATTTTTCATATCAACAATATTTCTGATTATCGATCATGTTAGCCAGCCCTATGAGGGAGTGTTCTTTAACAGGACTGAAATAAAGATTGATATAATCTGTCAACAATAAGAGAATCTATCAAGTATTGGTATCATCAGCTCTGTAATTTAGTGTGAAGAGATTACTGCATGAGTGGCCATCAAATATATAAAGGTTTGAGATAAATGGCCCTTTCATATTCAAGTGCAGTAATCTCTTTCTCAAACACCCTAAACTCATTTTAGTATCGAATGAGTGAATATATTGACGGCTGCAATGTCTTCATCAAGACATCCTCATCACTTGCAGATCTTCAACTGCAACGCCCCAGACACAGGCAACATGGAGGTGTTGGTGAAGTATGGGACGGAGGAACAGAAGCAGAAGTGGCTCACACCCCTCCTCAACGGCCAGATCAGATCCTGCTTTGGCATGACCGAACCCGAGGTTAGGCGGAGAGACGCTATCTTGGAATTGTTTGATGTTTACCATAATTCAGTCATGGTGGCCCTATGGCACAAAGCATCTTTTCACTTTCAGAAATGATCCTATAGACTGCAATCTTTATGTCAGTCTTTGAGAATTAAGCCAATCTAGCGTTGCCATCAGGCACAGCATCCCACACAACATAAACATCTGGCATATTAAATTTGTAGGCTATGCACATAACTATCATGTGATAAGCTCAAATTGTCGTCTGCTCTTGCATTTCTGGTGTTTTTGCTGTCTGAAAGATGGGTCGCAAAAAAATTGATCTAGTTTTGATCCTAGTATTGAATGACTGAACATGAGGCAAATAGCAGACATGCTAGTCTCAGACATGTTTGATTCATAATAATTTTAAGACCGCACCCTTTGCTGTGAAGAGTTTTCCTTTAGCCAGCCAGGGTTTGAATCCCCATTTTGTCTCCAAACTATTGTCCCAAGACTGTGTGCATCATCCCAAGACGTCTTCGTCACTTCCACCTGATGACAACTAGTATGGATGACCAGCTTCGTCATTACTTTCAGCCAATATTAATGATGAAGAGAAACAATTTTTATGGACAGACAACATCTTTATTGCAGCAGATGCAACTTTTTGGTGTAGATGCAAAACTCTGTTAAAAAACACCACATGTAATGCAATAATAAAGTTGTCTGTCAATATAAACTGTTCTACTTCATCAAACAGCTTCTAAATGACACTTTAAGAAAAAAAATACTAAGTAATTTAAACACTATGAAAAAGGATCACAATATCAGAATCATTTAATATAAAATTTAGGCTCTCTGATGAACATTTGATGTTGCAATCCAAACTTAATATTAAGATAATGAACCAACTTGTTTGTGTATTTACTAATACATTCCTTCACTCTGTTATATCACAGGTCGCTTCCTCCGACGCCACCAACATCCAGTCCTCCATCAGGAGAGACGGTGACTCCTACGTCATCAATGGACACAAATGGTGGACCTCAAGTAAGTTGTCTTTGAAGGACATAAAAGTCTGGAAGTGATTCCTCAGCATTTGGCTAACAAGGCATAATTAAGTTTGGGCATTTGTTTCCATCAGACCAGACCAATTTTATTTCTTGTTTTACGGATGCTTGTCCTCAATAAACCTGAAGGCAGGAGGGGAAAAAAAATTAAATAAAATCACCAGTTAAAGTAATATTCCTTCTAAATATTAAAAGTATTTTGCTTCTGGCAATTTATGAAGTGTATATGGGGCAAAAAACAATCCAAAAATATTGTTCTTATAAGTTTACATTTTTGGCCAATAAAAACATTAGGATTATATTTTTTGAGTGGGGAATATTAATTTATATTTTTTTACTTATTCTTGAAAAAGTACTACCGGCGGATCTGTTAAACAAGAAATAAAATTTGTCTGGCCTAAACAGAAAAAAAAATAAACCTCTCGCTCTAACAGATTCTTGTTTCTGATTGATAATAAAACAGGTGGAGCCTTGTATTTTTTCACAGATTTTGTATTGAGTGCTTTGTGTCACTTAGTCAATTATCAGTCTATGGAATTATCATGGTTGAAGGTTTTGTGCTTCTGGAGTTACAATAAGTAAAACCTGTGTGCAAAGTGTATAGATGTAAAAATTGGTGTACATCACAGTTTCTTTGTTTTCTACCTCCATTAACATTAAATTGGTGGAAATCAATTCCTAGACAGTTCTTTGTGAAGATTTATGTCCCTTAGGTGAATCCGGATGCTATGATCATAGGTTTGAATCCTAGATTCATGCTACTCGTGAAGGTCCGGGTTAGAATATTGATCTTCAGTAACCCATGCTTGTCGTAAGAGGCGACTAACGGGATCAGGTGGTCAGGCTCGCTGACTTGGTTGCCACATGTCATCGGTTCCCAATTGCGCAGATCGACGCTCATGCTGTTGATTACTGGATTGTCTGGTCCAGACTCGATTATTTACAGACCACCGCCATATAGCTGGAATATTGCTGAGTGCGGCGTAAAACTAAGCTCACTCATGCATTTTTTCAATCATAGCTATTACGACCTGATCCACTTTAGACATTGCTGTCACATTACTCTGCCTGGAATGGTATAACTGAAATACTCTTAAAATAGGTAATAAACACTGTTCGTTTAAAGTGACAAGGTAATTTTCTTTTGAGGTCAAAATAATTTGTTTTGAAAAGGTATTTGAGTCTTTGAAAACCTGTTTCCTCACTTGCTTTGTTTGTTGTTCAGACGCGCTGCATCCGGACTGCAAGTTGTGTGTGTTCATGGGTAAAACCAGCACAAGCGGCTCCCGCTACAGACAGCAAAGCATGATCCTCGTCCCGATGGATGCTCCCGGGGTCAAGGTCGTTCGGTCGCTCTCTGTCTTTGGGTATGATCATGCTCCAGGTATGTGTCGGTACATATGTCAGCGTTAACTGTTGTACCTGTCAATCAGTGACACAAGTTCATGAAACTTGCTGGACAGAGTTGTTTCCCTTTGCTGCTGCTAGGAATTGTTGATTCTTATTTGATTCCAAATTTGTTTTTATCCCCCGCAACGAGTTTTGCGGGGGGTATTAAAATGGACTCTGTCCGTCCGTCCGTCCGTCCGCACATTTGTCTTTTCCGGAGCTGAACTCTAAAACTGTTCGATATTTCTTCACCAAACTTGGCACATAGATAGATCTGGTGGTGTACTGGTGCCTTTTGGTAGTTTTGGAATTCTGAATAAAATATTTTTGGCTTTTCCATGGCAACAAGTTCGACTTACAATGAAATTGGTGGTAGTGCTCTTTTCCGGAGCAGAACTCTAAAACCGCTCACTATTTCTTTCACCAAACTTGGCACATAGATAGATCTGGTGGTGTACTGGTGCCTTTTGGTAGTTTTGAATTCTGAATAAAATATTTTTGGCGTTTCCATGGCAACAAGTTTTGACTTAGCCTGAAATGATGTGGTAGTACACTTTTCCTCGAGCAGAACTCTAAAACCGCTTCACTATTTCTTCACCAAACTTGGCACATAGATTGATCTGGTGGTGTACTGGTGCCTTTTGGTAGTTTTGGAATTCTGAATAAAATATTTTTTGGCGCTTCCATGGCAACAAGTTTGACTTAGCCTGAAATTGGTGGTAGTGCTCTTTTCCGGAGCAGAACTCTAAAACCGTTCACTATTTCTTCACCAAACTTGGCACATAGATAGATCTGGTGGTGTACTGGTGCCTTTTGGTAGTTTTGGAATTCTGAATAAAATATTTTTGGCTTTTCCATGGCAACAAGTTTGACTAAAACAGAAATTAGTGGTAGTGCACTTTTCCGGAGCAGAACTCTAAAACCGTTCAATGTTTCTTCACCAAACTTGGCACATAGATAGATCTGGTGGTGTACTGGTGCCTTTTGGTAGTTTTGGATTTCTGAATAAAATATTTTTGGCATTTCCATGGCAACAAGTTTGACATAGACTGAAATTGGTGATAGTGCTCCTTTCTGGAGCAGAACTTTAAAAACCTTTCAATACTCTCCTTCCACTTTTCTATATACACACCTAAATATTTGACATAATCATAACTCGTAGACATAATCATGAAGAGTATTTTGCCATTGCAGGGGATATTGATGACTTTGTCTTCTTGTTATTCTTATTGTTATGTTTGTGTGTGTGGATTGAACATAATTGTACATGTGTATTTAGTTGACAGCTTGTGCATATGCTTACACATGTGTTTTTAAAAGATAACCCTTGAGATACCATGACATAGTTTAACATTGACATACAACGCAGATATCGTATTCAGACTCATAGTTGACCCATCCTTTTTTTATCCTCTTATTACAAGAAGTATAAAAATCTTTCAATGCTTTGACACAGCTAGGGGTCACGTTCTGGTCACGTGAACAATTGTTTATACGATAGCATCATGTGTCCATTTTCTTTTGGTACTCAGAATATGTGAAGTAAATGAAGTCAAATTTTCTCACGTGTCCCTTGTATGAATCTAATTCAATCTTGTGCCTGTACATACTTTGCTGTTGTCAGTGATTTATGATAACGTACTGTACAAGCATGATGAATCCTTTCTGTGAATATAAAACAAAATATAGGCCTAGATGGATATCAGCATCAATATGTTTTCCTTTACAGGTGGGCATGGAGAGGTCCTGTTTGAAAATGTGCGAGTTCCTGCATCCAACATGCTGTTAGGTGAAGGTCGTGGGTTTGAGATTGCTCAAGGTCGTCTTGGTCCAGGAAGAATCCACCACTGCATGAGGTTGATTGGCAATGCAGAACGAGCCCTCAGCTTCATGATTGAACGGGTAGGTGTTTCACAGGTTTTGTTGTGGAAGAACAAAGGAAAGGTATTGCCATGACGAGAGACAACCGAAATACAGTTGTTTCAAAAATCAAAACTTTTTTGCGAACATGATATTTTGGCAAAAATTGTGAATGACTTGACCTCGCAAAAATATCATGACGCAATTTGCTGGTCAAATAATGTGTCTCTTTATCTCTTTATTATTCACCAGTTCATATAATCAACAACAGATCTAGACAATACATCAACTAAGCAATGATAGTAACTTGGGAAGACTACCGGTAATTACTAGTAGGGGTGGGCAATAATAGCGGTTAACCGTTTTATTGCAATTCGAACTTCTCAATACGATATATTGCGGTACACTTTTCGCGAACCGGTTCACCTGATACGATTGGCAATTTCCGTGAACATGATCGGTAATTTTCGTGATATAGTGAAAAAATACTAACAACATTTATATTTCCTTTATATTATTATACGTCAACAGTTTGGGGAATGTTTATTGGTCATGCAATTGCATTTGCGTGAGTATTAAACCATATAAATAAAAAAAGTACATTGAGTACCGGTACCAAACAGACCAAAATGGCGGGCTCTGCTGCAGACGCTTTTTCCAAACTTTAGAGCGAAGTCTTCAATTTGTAAACATTTTCAATGGATCTCTTGTACAATGCTATCTGAGTCCTGACAGTGACCAGTGGATTTGTTTCAAAAGAAAGGAAACACCTCAAACCACGTGTTACACTTCCACAATATATATTGCACGTGATATTGCAATACGTGAACATGTATCACAATATATCGCAGTACGAAAATTTTGGCAATGCCCAACCGTAATTACTAGCATTACTAGTACTCACATGTCACTAGTCAAACTAGGGATACTCGAACAAAAGTTACTCAGTCAGTACGTCTGAAAGTCCAGACACCATCCAACGGGCGTGGATTGGTTTCATCACAGTTCAGGCTCATAACGCCGACCTTCCGACCAAACTTTACGGTTGAGTGAAATATAAAGGTCGACGTCCTGAAACTAGTTTCATTTTGCCAGTTAATAATGGATTACGAGGACAATGCAGGATCAAAGAGTTGTTAGAGGAGGATAATCCGGATTATGCGGATGAGAGCGCACCTAATGAGATGACAACAGATGACAGATTTTATTAGTTGACAGATTTTAGCATTTTTAATAAATACATCGTAAATTCATATAGCATACATTTTTTCACAGATTTTAACCTAAATGCAATAGGTGGGATACTGAATCAGCAAACTGCCTCACGGACAGTGTTCCTTGTTCAAGCTGGTGACAAATGTCATCCAGTCGTCGCTCCAAATCCCTGTATTTCCTCTTCTTGGACGGACGCTTCTGGCCAGCAGCATACTGGACCAGCTTGTTTTCGGTGTTGGTCTGTTCTCGTGACAGGAACGACACAATCTCGAAAATGTTTGGATGAGCCTTGCCGACGTATTTCTTCAGGCGTGAATGCCACCGTTCTAGGTGGTTGTTTGTTCTTGGCCCATCTGAGTTGTGGTGGTTCCATTGCGTCATGTGCAGATCTCCCTCCACCCACCTTCCTCTGATCTAGCTGTGCATTTGCCATTTCGAAATCGAATGTGAATCCTTTGGCCATTCCATAGATATTTATACCAAAGATATGAACAGTGTTCAATATTGGCACTCTGCTAAGTGTTATTGTAAACTTTTCAATCCATTGGAAGTGACATGTGCGACGAGTTCACCTTCAAGTGACATGTGCGACGAGTTCACCTTATCCAAACATCTATAGTAGATTATCCGCAACGCTAATTAAGCCTAATCAGAACCTAACCTTCAAAGAAAACTGCAGGTCGGCATCCTGAGACTAGTGGAAAATCGAAAGGTCGGTGTCCTGAGACGACACCTTCATCACACTTATCTGGAGATTAACAGCTTTGGTGATGTCACTGTCTTTCAAGTTTGAGGTTATCTGCAGCGTGTGTTGTTTTCAGGAAAACATCACTGATTGCATACACACGGAAGTACTCTACTGAGCTCGGTTTAAGATTAGCAGCAACCTTTAATATGTGATTGGATTTACTTTAGGTAGAACTTTCAGCTGCTATTTATTTTTGAGAATTAGACAAGTTTATCCGCGAACTAAAACCTGTTTTGGTTGTCACTCGCCAAAATATCATGATGCAAAAATTACATGATTTACTATACTTGTCAGCTAAAAATCCAATGTCAAGGTTATACCAGGTTGGGTATTCTGGACGACTAGTAATTATGGATGAACTGGTCAACAAGTTTAAACCAAATATTATTTCCAATCATGACAGGTATATTGCCAGTGCATGTGTTTGTGACCAGTGCTTCCAGAGGTGCAGGATACGCTCACCTTTTCACAGACACCTTGTATAAACACTGTTGGTAGTGATTCACAAACACATGCTCAGGATAACAGTCTGTCACAATTGTACGATCAACTGTGCTTTGGGCAGAGATTTCTTATGGATGTGGAAAGGGTTTTGTTGGATTTAATTATTTGGAATGATAATGGTAAAGATGGAAGTAAATCAATTGTTTCAGACAAAAAGCAGAATCGCATTCGGAAAACCTTTGGCAGCTCAGGGTACGATCCAGGCCAACATTGCCCAGTCACGCATAGAGATAGAACAGACTCGACTGCTGGTGTTGAAGGCTGCTTACATGATGGACTTGTACGGGAATAAGGTGAGTGTTATATAGAGATAGAATGCTGAACACCTGGTGTCTTGTATAGAGATAGAACAGACTCGACTGCTGGTGTTGAAGGCTGCTTACGTGATGGACTTGTACGGGAATAAGGTGAGTGTTATATAGAGATAGAATGCTGAACACCTGGTGTCTTGTATAGAGATAGAACAGACTCGAATTGCTGGTGTTGAAGGCTGCTTACATGATGGACCGCAGGACTTGTATGGGGAATAAGGTGAGTGTTATATAGAGATGGAATGATGAACACCTGGTGTCTTGTATAGAGATAGAACAGACTCGACTGCTGGGTGTTGAACGCCAAGCTTACATGATGGACTTGTATGGGGAATAAGGTGAGTGTTATATAGAGATAGGAATGATGAACACCTGGTGTCTTGTATAGAGATAGAATAGACTCCTCGACTGCTGGTGTTGAAGGCTGCTTATACGTGATGGACTTGTCTGGGAATAAGGTGAGTGTTATATAGAGATAGAATGATGAACACCTGGTGTCTTGCATAGAGATAGAACAGACTCGACTGCTGGTGTTGAAGGCTGCTTACATGATGGACGTGTATGGGAATAAGGTGAGTGTTATATAGAGATAGAATGATGAACACCTGGTGTCTTGTATAGAGATAGAATAGACTTCGAATGCTGGTGTTGAAGGCTGCTTTACGGATGGACTTGTACGGGAATAAGGTGAGTGTTATATAGAGATAGAATGCTGAACACCTGGTGTCTTGTATAGAGATAGAGCAGACTCGACTGCTGGTGTTGAAGGCTGCTTACGTGATGGACTTGTATGGGAATAAGGTGAGTGTTATATAGAGATAGAATGATGAACACCTGGTGTCTTGTATAGAGATAGAACAGACTTGACTGCTGGTGTTGAAGGCTGCTTTCACGTGATGGACATGTACGGGAATAAGGTGAGTGTTATATAGAGATAGAATGCTGAACACCTGGTGTCTTGTATAGAGATAGAACAGACTTGACTGCTGGTGTTGAAGGCTGCTTACATGATGGACTTGTGCACGGAATAAGGTGAGTGTTATATAGAGATAGAATGCTGAACACCTGGTGTCTTGTATAGAGATAGAACAGACTCTGACTGCTGGTGTTGAAGGCTGCTTACATGATGGACACATATGGGAATAAGGTGAGTGTTATATAGAGATAGAATGCTGAACACCTGGTGTCTTGTATAGAGATAGAACAGACTTGACTGCTGGTGTTGAAGGCTGCTTACGTGATGGACTTGTACGGGAATAAGGTGAGTGTTATATAGAGATAGAATGCTGAACACCTGGTGTCTTGTATAGAGATAGAACAGACTTCGACTGCTGGTGTTGAAGGCTGCTTACGTGATGGACGGTATGGGGAATAAGGTGAGTGTTATATAGAGATAGAATGCTGAACACCTGGTGTCTTGTATAGAGATAGAACAGACTCAACTGCTGGTGTTGAAGGCTGCTTACATGATGGACTTGTATGGGGAATAAGGTGAGTGTTATATAGAGATAGAATGCTGAACACCTGGTGTCTTGTATAGAGATAGAACAGACTCGACTGCTGGTGTTGAAGGCTGCTTACGTGATGGACTTGTACGGGAATAAGGTGAGTGTTATATAGAGATAGAATGCTGAACACCTGGTGTCTTGTATAGAGATAGAACAGACTCGACTGCTGGTGTTGAAGGCTGCTTACATGATGGACTTGTACGGGAATAAGGTGAGTGTTATATAGAGATAGAATGCTGAACACCTGGTGTCTTGTATAGAGATAGAACAGACTCGACTGCTGGTGTTGAAGGCTGCTTACATGATGGACATGTATGTGGGAATAAGGTGAGTGTTATATAGAGATAGAATGCTGAACACCTGGTGTCTTGTATAGAGATAGAACAGACTCCGACTGCTGGTGTTGAAGGCCGCTTACATGATGGACTTGTATGGAATAAGGTGAGTGTTATATAGAGATAGAATGCTGAACACCTGGTGTCTTGTATAGAGATAGAACAGACTGACTGCTGGTGTTGAAGGCTGCTTTACATGATGGACTTGTACGGGGAATAAGGTGAGTGTTATATAGAGATAGAATGCTGAACACCTGGTGTCTTGCATAGAGATAGAACAGACTCGACTGCTGGTGTTGAAGGCTGCTTACATGATGGACGTGTATGGGAATAAGGTGAGTGTTATATAGAGATAGAATGCTGAACACCTGGTGTCTTGTATAGAGATAGAACAGACTCGACTGCTGGTGTTGAAGGCTGCTTACATGATGGACTTGTATGGGAATAAGGTGAGTGTTATATAGAGATAGAATGCTGAACACCTGGTGTCTTGTATAGAGATAGAACAGACTCCGACTGCTGGTGTTGAAGGCTGCTTACATGATGGACTTGTATGGGAATATAGGTGAGTGTTATATAGAGATAGAATGCTGAACACCTGGTGTCTTGTATAGAGATAGAACAGACTCAACTGCTGGTGTTGAAGGCTGCTTACATGATGGACTTGTATGGGAATAAGGTGAGTGTTATATAGAGATAGAATGCTGAACACCTGGTGTCTTGTATAGAGATAGAACAGACTCGACTGCTGGTGTTGAAGGCTGCTTACATGATGGACGTGTATGGGAATAAGGTGAGTGTTATATAGAGATAGAATGCTGAACACCTGGTGTCTTGTATAGAGATAGAACAGACTCGACTGCTGGTGTTGAAGGCTGCTTACATGATGGACATGTGTACGGGAATAAGGTGAGTGTTATATAGAGATAGAATGCTGAACACCTGGTGTCTTGTATAGAGATAGAACAGACTCGACTGCTGGTGTTGAAGGCTGCTTACATGATGGACTTGTAATGAATAAGGTGAGTGTTATATAGAGATAGAATGCTGAACACCTGGTGTCTTGTATAGAGATAGAACAGACTCGACTGCTGGTGTTGAAGGCTGCTTACATGATGGACTTGTATGGAATAAGGTGAGTGTTATATAGAGATAGAATGCTGAACACCTGGTGTCTTGTATAGAGATAGAACAGACTTGACTGCTGGTGTTGAAGGCTGCTTACATGATGGACATGTAATGGAATAAGGTGAGTGTTATATAGAGATAGAATGCTGAACACCTGGTGTCTTGTATAGAGATAGAACAGACTCGACTGCTGGTGTTGAAGGCTGCTTACATGATGGATATGTAATGGGAATAAGGTGAGTGTTATATAGAGATAGAATGATGAACACCTGGTGTCTTGTATAGAGATAGAACAGACTCAACTGCTGGTGTTGAAGGCTGCTTACATGGCTGATGGACATGTATGGGAATAAGGTGAGTGTTATATAGAGATAGAATGCTGAACACCTGGTGTCTTGTATAGAGATAGAACAGACTCGACTGCTGGTGTTGAAGGCTGCTTACATGATGGACTTGTACGGGAATAAGGTGAGTGTTATATAGAGATAGAATGATGAACACCTGGTGTCTTGTATAGAGATAGAACAGACTCAACTGCTGATGTTGAAGGCTGCTTACGTGATGTACTTATGTAATGGAATAAGGTGAGTGTTATATAGAGATAGAATGCTGAACACCTGGTGTCTTGTATAGAGATAGAACAGACTCAACTGCTGATGTTGAAGGCTGCTTACATGATGGACTTGTAATGGGGAATAAGGTGAGTGTTATATAGAGATAGAATGCTGAAAACCCTGGTGTCTTGTATAGAGATAGAACAGACTTGACTGCTGGTGTTGAAGGCTGCTTACATGATGGACTTGTACGGGAATAAGGTGAGTGTTATATAGAGATAGAATGCTGAACACCTGGTGTCTTGTATAGAGATAGAACAGACTCGACTGCTGGTGTTGAAGGCTGCTTACATGATGGACTTGTATGGGAATAAGGTGAGTGTTATATAGAGATAGAATGCTGAACACCTGGTGTCTTGTATAGAGATAGAACAGACTCGACTGCTGGTGTTGAAGGCTGCTTACATGATGGACTTGTACGGGAATAAGGTGAGTGTTATATAGAGATAGAATGCTGAACACCTGGTGTCTTGTATAGAGACAGAACAGAGTCTTGCACAGAGAAGAGAAGACATACAATCCTGTGATTGACATTAACAATTTGAATACAGTGACATGCATACACTGTCCTGTTTGTTTCTTCTTACAACAACGACATCTTGCCAACGGCCAATCCTAGTGCAGATCTTGACAGGGGACAAGCATGGGTTGCTGAAGACCACTTGGATCTTCACAGGCTCCTCAGTCACAAGAACCAACTTGAGGATATAGTGGTTACTGTGTTTGACATTTCAGGGATATGTTTGCTAGTACTAAGGTTCATGGGCTTCAGCTGTATGTCAAAAGTCTTTGTCCTATGGACGCCAGATCCCGGAGTTTGTTCGGCTTTACCTCTTGTAAATGCAGAGAGTTAAGTGTTTTACAGTGGGAAAAAATGTATGGATGTCAGCTTCTGTTATGTGAGGAACTTGATGGTGGGGAGTATATTCTTACATTTTCAGGTGATGAAAGGGGAAGAATATACTTCTAAAGTTTGTGTTCCACATGTTACAGAAGTTGACATCAATAAATTTCGTACTTAATGTGTATCACTTCTTAATGCCATTCTTATAGAACAAGTACATATGTATGACAACTTCTTTATTTCTAGAGCACGAAGTTTCGATACAGGTTCTTGTATCGTTTTCAAGTATGAATGGTACAGGGAGGGAACAGGTGATATATATACAACAAGACTAATTAACAAGGCAAGGCGGAATAACAATGTGATGATAACAAATAAAGGGATAACAGAGGATTACAGGGATAAACATGGAGGCCAGTAGAAGCCAGTGATACACAGAGCATAGAATGTATACGAGATCAGAAATGTGATGATAACAAATAAAGGGGCAACAGAGGATTACTGAGTCTCTGTGTTATATCCCTGTAATCCCCTGTATTGAAACGTCGTGCTCTAGAATTAAAGAAGTTGTCATCCATATATACCTGTTCTATCTGACTTCCAACATCTAAAATGCCTCTCAAAGAAGCAATGCCATTCTAAGATGTCAGTTGTTTCGGTAAGTTTTCTGATTCTACTGTTACACAGGTTGCGGCTCCAGACATTGCCATGATTAAAGTGGCAGCCCCCAGTATGGCTCTGAGAGTGGTGGATCGAGCTATGCAGGTGAGGTGTTTGTCAGTTTACCACTTTCCAGTACACCTGAGTACATCATGAACAACCTTTTATTGTATCCAGGGCCATGTCCATTAAGCTGTCTTAGACCCCTTAGCGAATAGACAAATGTGATTCTCCCATGTCATCATAGACTTGTGAAAATCAGGACATGAAGATCGTGGCATCAAGATCATTTTGTGGAACAGAGATCTGCATAGTATTCAAGGGACCACAACTATTCATAGTTTTTGTACGATACTGAATTTAAGATTTATTGCATGGGTTAATCATCTCATCCAGGCCAATATATGGAGATAGACATAACAATATTTGGTACACCTACAGAATACCGGATACCCACCAGCCATATTGCTTAATGTCCCATCACCCTAACCCTAACCTTAACCCTAAACCTTACCCTAACCCTAACCAAAAGTAAACTCGCATGGTGGAAGGTATCCGGTATTCTGTAATCTTACCCACTATATAATACATATAAAACATTTGTAGAGCATGTAATATTCACCTCAAAGATGCTCTGTGGCTTTAGCGAAGACATCGTTACCCCGTTTACCCCAAACTGCTTGTAAGGCAAGAGGGTAAACAGTCATATGACCATCTTATCCCAGGTACAGATTCACTTCTGGCTGAACAGTCAATTTTGAACATGCTCACATGTCTAAGGTTAGACCACATCCGCATCGTTGTTGAACAACATAATGTTTGTCTTCCCAACAGATTTGTTCCTCATGAATCAAAACTCAAATGAAATACGAAGGACTGACTGAGTTTGGTTTTACGCCGCTTTTAGCAATATTCCAGCAACATCACAGCAGGGGACACCAGAAATGGGCTTCACACATTGTACCCATATGGGGATTCGAACCCGGGTCTTTGGCGTGACGAGCCAACGCTTTAACCATTAGGCTACCCCACCGCCCAAAATACGAAGGAGATGCATTATAGTAGTTTTAAACTTACACCTATTCTGTATTTATTCACACATGTATGTATGGAGATACACATGAACAGATTCTGTTTAGTGTTACTGTCATAGCTGTTGTATGAACATGGGGTTTGGTAGCCTAATGGTTAAAGGGTTTGCTCGTCATGCTGAAGACCCGGGTTCGATACCCCACATGGGTGCAATGTGTGAAGCCCATTTCTGGTGTCCCCTAGTTGCGGGTATAGTAACGTGCAGTATCATTGGACAAAACACTGTGACTACGTGTCCCAGTTCACCCAGCTGCAAATGGGTACCTTGTGAGGATGAGACTGTGTGATAACTCGTTGCGCCTAACAGGCTGCATGAGTTGGTTAAAAGAAGGCCAGAAAAAAAGACATCCGTTGATCAAGGGAACACTCAAGCACCTTGAGCACGTACTAGTTGCATGGATATGTATATAAATATTCTATCGCCATATAAATATTCTATGATCATCCCACAGTATAAACATGACTGTATGAACATGAGTTTGATATGTTTTTATTTCAATGCCATTCAATATAGCTGACTGCCAGCACGCACATGGAGTGAATGCATTTGAAGTACTTCATGTGAAGCAAACTTGCCTGAGTGGCTAATACACCACAGTGACCTTTGCCATAATCCCACCAACACTTCCCTACCCTGTGTATCAACATAAAATTACAGGTTTCAGTTGTATTATGTTACAACAATTACATCGTCAGATGTCCATGATGAGAATTAAGAGACCAGATGTCCATGATGAGAATTAAGAGACATGAAGAAAATACAATATAAGAATGCCACTATCGATTACAAACATAGATGAGAACAGTATGGTAACAGATCTGTTGACAGTTTAAGAATTTGCTAGTTTTCTTTAAAAATGAATGTGTTTTAGCCAGTATATGACTTCAGGCCCACGGAGGAGCTGGTGTGTCTGAAGACTTCCCGTTGGCATCCATGTTTGCCCAGGTCCGCACCCTCAGGTTCGCTGATGGCCCAGATGAAGTCCACGAACGCTCCGTTGCACGTATGGAATATGCGTAGTCGGTCAAGTCTAGTCTGTAGGGACTGTGTATCATGATGTATTGCTCTACAATGTGGTCTAGAGAAAGGTCTGTGTGGAGTTTTGTCTAATATTAAAAGTATAAATAAGATTTCAAGTTGAAGGTCAGACCCAAAAATATTTCTTTTTCTAGAACAAATTTCTGAACTTTTCTGTTTGAAGACAAGATTGTATAATAATGAGAGCTTATTATTTCTTTTGATGTAGCCAGATGTATTGTCATTCATTATACAGACATTTATGTATGTATACATTGTGCAAATATGATTCTTGTAACACTGTATATGAATTTGATTTATGATGTCTTAGTGAATCGTTATTGTGATGAGGGAGGAAGTTGTTCTTGTGATGTCATAGCACATTGTTCTTGTGATGTCATAGCACATTGTTCTTGTGATGTCATAGCGCATTGTTCTTGTGATGTCATAGCGCATTGTTCTTGTGATGTCATAGCACATTGTTCTTGTGATGTCATAGTGCATTGTTCTTGTGATGTCATAGCACATTGTTCTTGTGATGTCATAGTGCATTGTTCTTGTGATGTCATAGTGCATTGTTCTTGTGATGTCATAGTGCACTGTTCTTGTTACATCTTAGTGAATTGTTCTTGTGATGACAGAGAGCATTAGTCTTATGATGTTTTAGAGTGTTGTTTTCATGCCACAATGTGGTGATTTCATCATGACTCACAAATCTGGACCACTGGCATCACTGCCCACTATACCCACAACTTGTAAAAGGAACAAACAATGCTGATTGTTAGTGGAATAGTGTACACAGTAGAATATGAAATCAGCCTCCCATTGGATAAAACATCGTATCAGACGGTCAGCTGCCATTATTTGGTTCCTGTCACATTCTCATATTGTTAAGCACTGGTTTGTCTGACTCAATTTGTTTCAGGTCATCATCTTATAGCCCAAATATCACTGACTGCTACATAAGAAAATGAATTCTGTATTACGATTAGAACGCTGGCACAAGACATTTGGTATTTCTGGAACTATCGTAGTCAGTATATGATACAGACCTTTAGATATCGCTGTATCTATACAGAGGACATATTCAATGATGTAGAGTATGCTACAACCAGTGCTAGATAGCTATTCAAAAGTATGCATATTCAAATGTCCTTGAATTGCAGAATACAGAGGTCCAGTTGAGCAATAACTCAGTGACTTGTTATTACTAAAAGTTGGTCACATGGCCTCTATAAAGATTATATACAAAAATCACTATTCCTAGCTGAAACTTAGTAGTTCAAAGTCTGTGTGAAATGGTATAATAAGAAGAGAATATTTATTGCAAACATGCTGCATATCAATACTCCTCATAGTTGTCACTGAATTTATTGAATATTTAATGTACAATTTACGATGTACAGTAGATCAGCACCTTTGAATGGAGCACTCTGTTATTTTGATTGTTTATATATATTCAGTATTTTATACAGATTATTTTATACAAATCCAATGAATAAAAAGACATATTTTTGATTAAGTACTTTGTCCTTTGTCTTTATTCTTGTCTTGATTTGTAAAACTAAGTGTGTGAGTGAGTGAGTGAGTATGGTTTAACACCACTTTTAGCAAGATTCCAGCAATATCACCAGAAATGGGCTTCTCATATTGTACCCATGTGGGGAATCGAACCGAGGTCGAGGTCATAGGTATAATGAGCGCAAATTTGAACCACTAGGCTACTCCACTCCCCTAGTTAAATTGTGGTGACTTACTGTGGGTAAAGGATGTAGGAACCCTTGGACATAAAGTGCAGTTGACATTTGAAGCTGTGAAATGAAAAACCTTAGGAAATCATGAAGAAAATCATGATAGATAAAATAATTTGATAAATACAGTTATTGAAAGAAAGCTGACATTTATATTAAGGTCCATGAAATGGGTAAACATAACTGAGAGTTAGTACTTTCAAGTTTGTTAATGTCAGTTATTTATTCTCTCGCTGGGTTTCACATGCAATTTAATAGTTTATGAGTGGTATACATCTATGCTTGTCATACTAGGCGACTAATTAATGGGATGGTCTGGCTCGGTGACTTGGTGTGGTATCTTGATGGAGGAGGATGATGATCACAATATCAATCACTAGTTTGGTACAAACCCGACTGTTTCCAAGCTGCTGTGAAATAAGTTGGAATATTGCTGTGGTGTTCAACAGCAAACAATTGACTTTTTTCATCAGCCTTCCAAGAGCCCCATGTAGATTTTTGCCAGTAGATTGAACCATTAACACAGTTTTAATTGGTACACCCCTACAGTTTCGAGTGTGAATCTTCATCTAATGAAAATGTTTCAAATATGAAAATGGTGATTTGGTTGTTAAAGACCTTTATTTCTTTAAAAAGTATGCAGTCCATCAAAATGACAGGTATCCTATTTTCCGCCTGTAGGGCTTCTGGGGTGTCTGCAAAAGAACACAAAACTGTAATAATTACCTACCCTTCTCACATATAAATTAGCTAGCTCTCAAAACACCAAGTCATGTTCCATTCCAACAATGACTTATGTTATTTCATCCTTTGAATGGAGCTTGATTGGTGAAATCAAACTATTTTTGGGTCGTTCTTTTGGTTGTTGTTGCGAGAATAAGAAAACAAATTACAAGTATTTGGCAATGCTTGATCTGAGCTTTGTTTGTTGTTTAAGGACAAACTCAGCAATATGTAAGCTATATGGCGATGATCTGTAAATAATCGAGTCCAGACAATCCAGTGATCAACGTCATGAGCATCGGTCTACGCAATTGGGGTACGATGGCATGTCTCAACAAGTCAGCGAGCCTGACCACCCGATCCCGTTAGTGGCCTCTTACGACAAGCGGGGGTTACTGAAGATCAATTCATATCCGGATCTTCAAGGATCTCCTGATCTAAGACGTTAATTGGGTATACAGACCGATTCAGAAGCAGACCATTCAAGATGCCCTCTTGAATTGAAAAGAATGGAAAAGTTGTCAAATCCCCAGGTTTCTCACCTGGACCACAGCATCCTTACAACTTGGAGGAGGAGTGAAGATGTCAGCACCGGCAGCTGTGTGTGTGATGTTCTGGACCCATACCGTCTCAAACACAGACACTGAAAACATGGTTTTAATATCTGCAACCCATCTTTGTGTGTGTGCCGTGTAAACAAATGGTCACGACGATGGTAGGAACTCGCATTTATACAGATATATGCAGTGCCTAAGTACTCGCCCTATATTTGAACTAATTTCCGTTAACGAAACATTAGAACAATTTTGATTGTAATGAAGATTTTGATTAGTGCAAAGATCCTGTACTAAATCCCAACTAAAGCTGTTGGGAAGCCTAACTCTGATGTTTCAACAATTGGACCAATGTGAGATTCGAACACTGTGTGTACTGACAAAAATTCAATAGGCATTTGTCCATCCCATATCGTTAACTTATCGCACCTATAAAACACGATTGAAATGCAAGAATTGCAGTTTACCTCCGTCCTGGTCGGTGCCATACGTGTCCACTAGAACTGGTTGCATGAAGTAGGTGTAGGTGAGTTCAGTGGTCAGGTTGCCATCCTCCCATTTGAACCTCTTTGTTGGCACCATATTTGGGAGGGAACCGAGAGGAGACTTGAGCCATATTTCCTGTGTAATGTCTAAATACAACAAAGCCAAGTGTTAAAAAATGACCTCGTCTACACGTCTTGGAGGACATGTTCAGTCCATGTTGGAAGTTTGCATTCTGTAGCCCAAAACAAGGCGAGGTTAAATGAAGAATGGACGTGTATGCACGAGTGTGAGGTTGCTTGTGGTGGATTTGTAGCGCTTGCCCACTAAGATACCACGATGTGGAATACCCTTCTCTCGGTCTATGGGTGAGTGAGTATGGTTTTACGCCACTTTTAGCAATATCCCAGGAGGCGGGGGACACCAGAAACGGACTTCACAGATTGTACCTATGAAGGGAACCGAACCAGGGTCTTCGGCTGACGAGCAAACGCTTTAACCACTAGGCTACCCTACCGATCCCCCAGCCTACTGAACTTGTCTCGGTCAGTATTCCTGAACACCAGAGCGCTGTGCTGGGTAAAACATAACCTTCTTTCAAAGTCTTATGGTCTGACGCCGTCAGGGACTCGAACCACTGACCTTTCATTCCTCTGAATAGAAGCTCTATCCACTGTCCCACTGGTGTCCCTGACCTATGTGTAACAATAGAGTATAATGTACCTGTGGATGTGGCCATGGTGTTCAAAGATAAAAAGGAAGAATAAAGGATGCGATCGTAGGATCCTGACACGTGCAAGGGACGCAACTAGGTTACCGGTTTCCTCTTGATAACGGTCCGCTCGGTAAGGCAGTGCAATTGCAATTGTATTACTGTGTCTTGGGTGATGGTGAAACTTCTAAAAGTAATGACTTACTTTGGGCGGTGGGGTAGCCTACTGGTTAAGCGTTCGTTCGTCACGCCGAAGGCCAGGGTTCGATTCCTCACATGGGTACAATGCATTAAGCCCATTTCTGGTGTCCCCGCCGTGATATTGCTGGGGTATTGCTAAAAGCGGCGAAAACCCCAACTCACTCACCGACTTACTTGGCATACACGCCTTCTTGAAGGGTTCGTCTAGGGTCAGTTTCACACACGTTACTTTGCCATCGACTGCAACCACATCATACAACGTCTCCTGAAGAGGAACCATTGTGTGACATGTTTGTAAATCAACATAATACCATAAATTGAACACTCGTTAGACAACCCATAATCAGGGGTGCATAGGCAGAAAACTGTCATTTGGTATGCCAAGTAAATCCCTATTCACTACATGCTACTTAATGGATTCATTTTCTAAAATCAGCATAACCACCTCCAGCTTCAGAGAAAGCACATACTGGGAGGAATTTGTGTACTTTAAATATATCATATCCATGCATGTAAGTGAAGCGATCATCTTGGACCCGTGAAGATCCGGGTTAGAATTGATCTTCAGTAACCCATGCTGGTCGTAAGAGGCGACTAACGGGATCGGGTGGTCAGGCTCGCTGACTTGATTTATGGATGTCACTGTATCCCAATTGTGTAGATCTATGCTCATGATGGCAATCATTGGATTGTCTGGTCCAGAACCCATTATTTACAGACCGCTGTCATATAGATGGAGAATTGCTGAGTGCGGCGTTAAACAACAAACAAACGATAATCTTGAACAATTAGAAGCCACTGTTACTTACGTTGGGATAGTCGTAGAGGCGGGATGTCACGAATGCTTTTCCGTCCGTTTGTCCAGACTCTTCTCTCGCTATCATTCTCCTATCTTCGTCATAGAACACCTTCTCCGTGCTCTACGATACACCGACATAAAGTAAGATAACGTTGCATACCTGTTGGGTTTAAATTAGTTCCCCGTATATGTCGAGCAATATGACAGCAGATCCAGCATTTGGAGTTTAGATTTGACAAATTATGTCTACGAAGATTTCCATAAGCGACCTGCCAAACTTCGTCTAAAGACTTTTTTTTAATGACGCTAACTGCAATCTGGTCCTCACTGAAACTTTCAAAAAGGTTAATTGTAGACATCAATTTAGTTGTGTGATATTTGTACATGAAAAATGAACTTGCCTTTGCGTGTGTTTGTGATGGGTGTCATCGTTGGAGCAGGATACGCTTACCTTTTGCGAGCACATGACATTGCCTATTTAGTGATTCATGAACACGTGCTTGTGATATTGTCGGAACAATACAATCGACTCTGCTCTTAGTAGAGAAATCTTATGATAATGGAGGTTTTTGTGGCATGTAACCATTTAGCATTCTACCACGTAATTATGCGAGAGTAACAATTTCTGGTGCTATTCAACTACAGCTATAGTTGTTATTATATGATATTTTATACTAATGCAATAAGATAAAGATGCAATGGGTAATTTTCTAATCTATTTTAGAATTTACGTGATGAAACATATGTTGTTTGAAATGCAGTTTTACCGTGACCTAAGCTAACAACCGACCTTAATGCAACATAACGAAATAGTAAAATACGAAACACAGCGAGATGATGCAAACCTCGTGTGGGGGTGAATACGTGCTTAAGGGTTGACTGAATGTTAGATCACTGTATTTAAAGCTTTGTGTCCATACTCGTTTATTAACTTTCGCGAGCTTACCTGGAATGAATCAGTTCTTATCATATTATTCACTTGAATGTTATACGTTGAGGTAAACTAGGGATTAAGCCCGCGTTCAAGATCATTGTGAGGGGCGGTGGGGTAGCCTAGTGGTTAAAGCGTTCGCTCGTCACGCCGAAGACCCGGGTTCTATTCCCCACATGGGCACAATGTGTGAAGCCCATTTCTGGTGTCCCCCGCCGTGATATTGCATTGATATTGAATATATAACTAAACTCACTCACTCACTCAAGATCATTGTACATACATAGTGACGTGGACAGCATATAGTTTCACATTAAACTATAGTTGTAACGTTTGTAAGGTGGTGGCCCGTTCAGAACTGTAATATTCATTTGTAGAAATTAGGAACACCGCCGACAACAGCTCCAAGTTATTTTGGATCATACTTTATTTTGTATGAATGTATTTTGGTAACATATTCATTCCAGTCAAGGCTCTACTTCATTTGTCTAAGGTATACTCACGTCCGTCAGGTGAGATCCAAGAGGTGTGTACTCCCCTCGAAGCTTGGCAGCAATGCAGTTGAACTGTTTCCCAAGACATCCATCAAACTGGGAGTCAGAAGGTAACACATGGACCAGCACCAAATAATATATAACTAGCAACATGACGTCGCACAGACCTTTAACATGGTATATTTTGAGGTGTCTTATCTGACATGTTTGTAGGTCTGGAATGTGAGATAAGGTGAGGTGAGGTGAAATTGGGTTTAACGTCGTATTTGAGAATATTTCGCTCATATGACGACGTGCATGCGTGTGTACGTGTATGTGCGCCTGCTTGTACTAGCCCAGACTTAAGCTGGTTTCATAGTGCTAGCCCACTGAGATACCATGCCGCAGTGAAGCACTCAGACACATTATACTGACTCCGAGCCGACCAGTCCTTGTTGCAGGGACTAACAAGTACCATATTTTAACGTCTTTTGGTATGACGCGGTCGGGGATCGAACTCGCGACCTTACGATCTCCGGGCGGACGCTCTAACCACTACACCACGGAGGCGGTCTGTCAGATTAGGGACAGAAGGACTGTGTATAGTGTTGGTACTGGTAACAATAACAGAGTACCCATGATACCCCAAAAATAATGAAAACGTAATATTTGTATTAGACTGCTAGTAAAAGGTGTAGATGCATGTGTGGTAGATATTAATATAATGGAACTTAAAGGTCAGAATAGTTTGTGTAAATATATGCTAGATGAAGAGTGAATGAGTATGGGTTTACGCCGGTTTTAACAATATTCTAACAATATCATGTCGGGGGGACGCCAACAATGGTGTGACCATGTAGGGAATCGAACCTGGGTCTCCGGCTGACGAGCAAACGCTTTTATCACTGGGCTGAGATGAAGACACGGATACTACATGGATACCCATGAAGCATGAATACTACACATGAAAGAAAAGGATACCTAATATAGTAAAATACTGTTGATAAACATGTAATCTTGGTGAAGCGATAGAACATGGAAGTTACGAGAGTTGACATGGAAGAAGTAGGTGTAAACATAAGGAAGATCTCCGTGTGTGAATAATAGGGGTGGGTATTGCAGAGAATATTCATATTGCGATATATTGCGATGCGAAATCATGTATTGCGATATGCATTGCAATATATTGCATGAAGTATTTTTAAACAAAAACTGCTTATAATCGAGTTACTGCTTGATTTATAGAGCAAAAACACAACGAAATCACTATGCTTGATTAAGCTTTAATAACAAATTTTATCATGATAAAATAAAAATGTGAATAATATTTGGCACAAATGAAACAAGGAAATATCCGAAGATTTCCGAGTGTTACGACGTTTTCCCGAATGCATGTCAAAATACCGGTTTTCCATCAGCGTATCGCAATACGTATCGTTTTCATGTCTGAACCGGTATATACCGGTAAACCGGTTATATTGCGCAGCCCTAGTGTATATGTGTGTAAGCGAGTGAGAGAAGTTAGGCTGGTGGTTAAAGAGTCCGCTTGTCACGTGCAGACACGTATTAATGTATAATAAATACTGTGACTTCATTACTACACATGAAAGAAACAGTATTTTAGTTCAGCATCCTCTTTGACGTGAATATTACTAGTCACTGAACCAAGTTCACTAATTTTGATACTGAAACTCGTGGAAATACTTCACCCCAAAATTCAAAATGTTGACATAACGTTTATTACACTAATCATGTACAATGTAGTCATGGAAACAGTATTCTCCATGTTGCCTCCTCTCAAAATGCCAGGTACCCAACGTTCCGTCTGTTTTGCTCTTGGGTATCCTGAAAAACAATCAACACAAACCTTATACGGTACCGTTCTCAGAAACAGCACATGTATTTAACTCTTGTCAAATCATATTAACAGTGGCGCAACCATTTAATCTTTCGGGTAGAGTGTGGACTGTTCTTATTCATCAGCTGAATGTCAGTTAGTTGTGGCTTGTTTTCGAGTCTGTTGCTGACGTCTGAAGGGACACGAGAACATCTTTTTGCTACTAATCAGTGTCCACTTCTGGGCAAATCTGAGACACCTCAGAAATTATACTTGTATACCTTAGACGGTTTCTGAAGCAACCATTTAGAGACAGATGCCTTCCGGAAACCGATGCCGTCAGTGGATAATAAAAGGTATGGAATAAATAGTAAATGCTCTCGTGTCTCACCTGGAACACTGCATCCTTACAGCTTGGAGGAGGAGTGAAGATGTCAGCACTGGCCGCCGTGTGCGTGATGTTCTGGACCCATACCGTCTCAAACACAGACACTGAAATACAGATATAGTGAGTGGATAGTGGTTTACCCTCAAGTCAGCAACATACGACACTATGGACGTAAATTGTAAATAGTCGAATCTCAGCGGAACAAGACGAAGGCGGCACGAAACATAAAATTTGGGTCCGAAGACAAGACACAATTTGAAAATACAGGACCCCATCCTGTCTTATGCTACTGGTGTCTCTCATTCCGGGGCATGCCCATGAAGGACATGCAATCAGAACAACTAAAACTAACTATACAAGTTAAACACGTTAACGTTCAGAAACAGGAAGTTCTTGGCCAAACCTCGGACGCATCTTTAGATCTGCATTGCCTTTGGTGGTACTTTGGACGGCAGCCCAGTAACACAGGAATGATTTTGATACAGCTAAATATCACGTTTCACCAGAAGTATCCTTTAAACACGACATATTGAGGTAACCCACTCTTCATGTGGGGAATCGAACCCGTGACGAGCGAACGCTATAACCACTAGACTACCCCACCGCCCCATATCTTGTTCAACAAAAAGCATAACATACTACTGTCGAAGAAACTGCAGGTGCTGCGAGCAGGTCTACTTATGTGAGATTCAAACATTGTGTTGGTCAGCAAACGAAATGGTCCCCTAAGTGGCACCTATAAGCAAGCAGACCAAATAACAAAACATTTGATAATCCAAGAACTGAAATATACCTCCGTCCTGGTCGGTGCCATACGTGTCCAGTAGAACTGGTTGCATCGTGTAGGTGTAGGTGAGTTCAGTGGTCAGGTTACCAACCTCCCATTTATATCTGTTAGTGGGCACCATGTTTGGATAGATTCCTATCACAGACTTCCCCCATATTAACTGTGTATTTTCTGAAAAGATAAAGAATACAACAACAAAAAAAGACTCGGACTATTTGTCCAGTCTGAGCGTGGACATTACATTGAGTAGACTGGAACATTATGTATCGTATTTAAGATATAAAGAGTTTGTTGTCCTACAGATATTCAATGCAGTTTGAATACATTATGATAGGGCAATCTGTTTGTTTGTTGTTTAACACCACCAATATTCCAGCTATATGACGGCAGTCTGTAAATAATCGAGTCTGGACCAGACAATCCAGTGATCAACATCATGAGCATCGATCTACGCAACTGGGATACGATGACATGTGCCAACCAAGGCAGTGAGCCTGGCCACCTGATCCCGGCTTACGACAAGCATGGGTTACTGAAGACCAATTCTAACCCGGATCTTCATGGGTCAGGGCAATCTGTACCCAGTAGTATGGTGACACAACAGTCTGCTCTGAAGGGTTGTAATAGATAATTTTATTGCAGTTGCCGTCGTGAGCATTGAGGGCTTTTGGATAATTCGTATCCTACCTGGTATGCACACCTTCTTGAAGGGTTCGTCTAGGATCAGCTTCACACATATCTCTTTGCCATCAATTGTAACCACATCGTACAACGTTTTCTGGTGAGGAAAGTTTGTTATCTATGGAGGTTTGTTTGTATATCAAAACCAGGAGATATTAAAAAGGGGAAAATTCACCAATACGTGTCGCAGATTATTGACATAACACATGGTACACTTGTGTTATTGACACAACGCATGGTACACTTGTGTTATTGACACAACACATGGCACACTTGTGTTATTGACACAACACATGGAACATCTTGTTCACTACACTGGGGATAAGCAGTTTCTTATTCATGGACTGAGACGAAATGTGATGCAGTTAAATCCAGCAGTTCACTCGCTCACTGGGCTTCACCCACCCTGTGTGGGGATACGAAACAAGGCTGTAGTTCTTATTCATGGAAGAGTATGGGTGAGTGAGTGTGGATGTACGTCTGTTTTATCAGTATTCCAGCAAATATCGCTGCGGGGGGCAGCAGAAATGGGCTTCACACATTGTACCCATGTGTAGAATTTGAACCCGGGCATTCGGCGTGACGAGCAAACGCTTCAACCACTAGGCTAACCCCGGTAGTGTATGGCCTTCTTTAACATGTTGCCAACTCCTTCCGAGCATCAAAAAAACACATTCTCGGTGATATATTGTTTAGAATTTTTATGACATTATATAGTTTAAGGTGCATGTGATATTTCAAATTGATAATCTTACAGTTCAGTTCACTGTTTACTTACGTTAGGATAGTCATAGAGACGGATTGTCAGGAATGGTTGTCCGTCCGTTTGTCCAGACTCTTCTCTCGCTATCATTCTTCTGTCTTCGTCATAGAACACCTTCTCCGTGCTCTACGGTACATCAACATAACGTCAGAGAACACCTTCTCCGTGCTCTACGGTACATCAACATAACGTCTCCGTGCTCTACGGTACATCAGAGAACACCTTCTCCGTGCTCTACGGTACATCAACATAACGTCAGAGAACACCTTCTCCGTGCTCTACGGTACATCAACATAACGTCAGAGAACACCTTCTCCGTGCTCTACGGTACATCAACATAACGTCAGAGAACACCTTCTCCGTGCTCTACGGTACATCAACATAACGTCAGAGAACACCTTCTCCGTGCTCTACGGTACATCAACATAACGTCAGAGAACACCTTCTCCGTGCTCTACGGTACATCAACATAACGTCAGAGAACACCTTCGGTACCGTGCTCTACGGTACATCAACATAACGTCAGAGAACGGTCATCAACATAACGTCAGAGAACGGTCAAATGTCTACACCATGCTGTCATTTAATTATCGGATATTTACATAGTGCACACATCCACACAACTAGAACATGCTCAAGGCGCTGGAGTGTTTCCTTGATCAACGAATGTCTTCTTCTGGCATTCTTTTAACCAACTCAACTCCCTGGGGAGTATTCAACTTATGCAGTCTGTTAGGCACAGCGAGTTATCACACAGACCCATCCTCACAAGGTACCCATTTGCAGCTAGATGAACTGGGACACATAGTCACAGTATTTTGTCCAATGATACTGCACGTTACTATACCCGCAACTAGGTGTCTGCACGTGTTCGTGTGTCCACCATCTGGTCACCTACCATCGGATGAGTGGGTTCTTTTAAGTGCACAGGGTTGTGTACTGCACACTATAGGTTTGTGACAACACTGAAAGAGCCTGCAAGTAATGTTAGCTCCAAGGTTTTTACACCTGGGATCGATCCAGGTACCTTTCGCTTACTAACGCAGCGCTTTAGACAGCTCGACCACCTTGCCCCCATTTGACCAGTGAAAGGTGAAAAATACATACAGCTGTTGATACAGTTTTGTACCGTGGAGAAGGTTTTCAGTATTGAAAGATTATGTAATGAAAACACTACCGCATACATATACCAGGTGCAGATGCAATACATCAAGGTAACTTAAGTCTCGATTTGGTATTTGGAAGTGGTTGGGATTAGTCCCTCACTACCTAACCCGTTCATTTTGAAATAAGGAATCGTCTTGAGCTTACATGCAAATGATTAAGTCTAGTATCTAGTGTGTGTAAATGAAATAAATATCAGATAGTCAGTCGAGAATAGATGACTATAAAAGTGACAGCAAACATGTCACTGAAATTGTGACTCAAAGCATACCGATGATGACACATTAGAAATACCTTGGGAATTAAAATGTCATTCCATTTCGTAGTTCAAGGATAGGAGTTTATTTGACACCAGCATAGACTCACTTCCGTCAGGTGAGATCCAAGTGACGTGGACAGCATATAGTTTCACATTAAACTATAGGTGTAACGTTTGTAAGGTGGTGGCACGTTCAGAACTGTAACATTCATTTGTAGAAATGAGGAACACCGCCGACAACGGCTCTAAGTTATTTTGGATCATACTTTATTTTGCATGAATGTATATTGGTAACATATTCATTACAGTCAAGGCTCTACTTCATTTGTCTAAGGTATACTCACGTCCGTCAGGTGAGATCCAAGAGGTGTGTACTCCCCTCGAAGCTTGGCAGCAATGCAGTTGAACTGTTTCGGTAGACATCCATCAAACTGGGAGTCAGAAGGTAAAACGTGGACCACCACCAAGTAATATAAAACGCTGACAGACCTTAACATAGTGTTTGAGGTATCTTATCTGGTGACCTTTGTGTAGGTCTGGCATGAGATATGGGACAGGTTGGATGTCTTTAGTTTGGTATGAATTAGAAAGAATAACGGATGCACAAGGAGTAGAAGATCAATAATAAAATACAATGTAATATAAAAGTAAAAATCGTTTTTGTTTTGCTTAACAGATAACGTTGGAATGGAAATTTATTAGAATGGATTATATATGAATCTCAGACGATGAAGTACGGGTGAGGTGAGGTGAGGTGAAATTGGGTTTAATCCAATCAAGTGACCTGCAGGAAAGGTAGGTAACTCGTGTTGTAGGTTGTTTGGTAGCTAGTGATCAGGGAAAGTGGTATTTCGCTTCATGTTGGATTAAACCTCGTGATGCTCTGTGTCCGTTATACCATTCCTATAATAATGAGCACGTGGTTCTGAAGTGTTGATGTTTCCTGCTCTCTGTATACTGGTTTCAATATGTCTGTTTATTCAGCAACATTACAACCATCCAATAATGAGTTTCTACCCGTGAAGACAGAGGTGAGGTGAGGTGAGATTGGGTTTTACGTCGTGCTTGAGAATATTTCGCTCATATGACGACGTGCATGCGTGTGTATGTGTATGTGCGGCTGCTTGTACTAGCCCAGACTTAAGCTAGTTTTATAGTGTTAGCCCACTGAGATACCACGCCGCAGTGAAGCATGAATACCCCACTCAGACACATTATACTGACTCCGAGCCGACCAGTCCTTGTTGTGCCCATTAATGCCGAGCGCCAGGCAGGGACCAACAAGTACCATATTTTAACGTCTTTTGGTATGACGCGGTCGGGGATCGAACCCGCGACCCTCCGCTCTCCGGGCGGACGCTCTAACCACTACACCACGGAGGCGCTCGATGAAGTAGGGGCATGGATGTAGACATAAAGGAAGCTGTCAAAGAGGATGCCGATACTTAATGAAGCATTTACAACAAGAAGAATTGCGGAGATTTAGGTTAAACATGGAAGAGAATACAAATAAGATGCCGATATTAGAAGTAAAAGGTGCAAGATGAAGAAACAGATGGAAGAAATAGAAATACGTGTAGATGTTAGCACATGTAAACCTGTGCATTCAGAAGTGCATAAGGATTAAAGGTCATTAGAGGATTTCAAGTCAATACAGATATCACACAGACACAATACAGATATCACACAGACACAATACAGATATCACACAGACACAATGCGATGATTACATGGACACCTATTTATTTGCAAGGAAGCCCATTAAAAGGGCTTTAGAATGAATCACAAGGATCATTAAAACAAGTTTTCCTAAGAAGATTAAAAGTTATTTCAATATCATAGATGGGTAGTTACAATAAGGTCATACGTTTTCGATGTTCGTACACGTTGAGGATAAAGCATGTTTTATTAATTTATACAAATGTATGGATTCGCACTTTTAAAGTGTCAATATGGATCAAGACATAATAGATGAGGATAGTATTGAATTCATATTGTGTTTATCAGATAAAAGCTGACTATCGTTTGCAAACGATACGCTTGAAATGAGAAATATATTGGGCTCCTCTTTGAATCAGACAGGTTTGCAAAATAATAGAAATGTTTATCGTTCTCGTTTTGTTGTATCTGATGAGTTACTAAATACTGCGACGGAACAAGGCCATTCTCAAGTCGTATCTCTCTGCGACATCTTGTAATATTTGACCATGGGATTTGTCGACTAAGGCGACTAACGAATTCGGGTGGTCAGGCTCGCTGACTTGGTTGACACATGTCGTCGGTTCCCAATTGCGCATATCGATGCTCATGCTGTTGATCACTGGATTGTCTTGTCCAGACTGGATCATTTACAGACCGCCGCCATATAGCTGGAATATTGCTGAGTGCGGCGTAAAACTAAACTCACTTATTCACTGGGAATTGTCCTTGGGACACCCGTCTGTCGGGTCACTTGAGGCCATGTCAAGTCACGGTCGTCATGATGGGCATATGATTGTAGGAGGTAAACGAATAAACTAAATGCGAGGTGGTATGTAACAGGTTCTGGGTACTAGACATGGCGGACCGACTGAGCTTCGGTGTTTGCAACCATTCTCACGTAAACCAAATCGTATATAAACAAAAACGTAACAAATGACTTAAGTAAGTTAACATTATGTGGTCAATCGTACTAGAATTTCTTACCGCTAAGTCAGTATTAGATTTATGTGTAATTCGTTTGTATTCACACTGCAGAGTGTTAAGGATCCTATACGACCATGGGCCTGTTACCATTTACGTAAACATATGGCGTGTACCTGTATTTATCTAATCATTTGTCCAACTGAGTCAGTTATTTTTTAAATCTACATTTAAAGCTACGTTTAAGGTATATCTTTAAACTGACTTAAAACAAAACGCCAACTCCTAAAAGCAGCCAAAAGGCGAAATGTCACGAATGGATCAGAGAAAACCAGCGACGACACAAGGTGTTCCAGAAAAGGGTCACAAGATGGATGACAGTTCATTGGTGTCCTCGCTGAGTAGTTCCATAACAAAAATATCATATCGTGTTAAAGTTATAAATATGTAACATTTCCACATACAGTCCGTTTGACTTCATTTGAGACCGATGAATTGCTCACTAGTACAAAATCTAATAAATGCAACAAAACCAAACTTTGCACAGTCACATGAAATCGACAGACCAACTGAACTGATTTGTCTCATAATTTTGGACACCCGAATAAGAAAGTTGTTTAAAAACGATCATTACTTTGTTGTCTCTTTTCGCTATTTCTTTCGCGTGAGCAGTGAAATTTCAATTTCACTCGTACACCTCGCACACCTGGCTGTTTTAACAAAGTTGTCCCGTAAGAAATACTAGGTCTGTCGATTTCATGTGACTGTGCAAAGATTTTGCTGCACTTATTAGATTTTTTGTTAGTGAGCAATTCATCGGTTTCAAATGAAGTCAAACGGACTATAGGTTGCCGAAAAAACATACACTGACGTTTAAAAGAAAGTACACACCAATTACTTTGAAAATATTCGCCCTAAAAAACGTAAATGTTTAGAAAAATGTTTTCATTGTGACTTATAATCCCCCAACACCAGGATTGTACTTTGTGTTGTAGTCAGTTTAAAATACTGCTGAGCCATTAAACAAGATAAACAGTTTGCTTGTTCAGCGTTCTCACTGACGTGTTTTATTATCACCAGTGGATACATCCGGTCCACCAAATTCGACATTCCAACCCTTGCTAATGTGCTCGCTCCAGTTCATGAAATGGTTTCTGTAATATGTTGTGAT
Organism: Haliotis rubra; assembly: GCF_003918875.1. Classification (NCBI taxonomy): domain Eukaryota; kingdom Metazoa; phylum Mollusca; class Gastropoda; order Lepetellida; family Haliotidae; genus Haliotis; species Haliotis rubra. The sequence goes on along the minus strand of NW_025765006.1, from coordinate 69,432 downwards.
TTGATAGAATATTTATTACATGATCCATGTATGTAGCCCTCTCCTTGTATTTACTCAAAATGACAGGTATCCCATTTTCTTTCTGTGGGGCTCGGGGCTACTCTGAAAAGAAACGAAAATAACTTACCATCTCACATTAACCATAGGACGTTTATACTTGCCAGAAAATAACTTACCATCTCACATTAACCATAGGACGTTAATACTTGCCAAATTAAATTTCATTGCAAGATCTGAACAGTCAGCTCTTTCTGATCGTGCATGGATTGTTGTTAAAGGCGAGTTGTAAGACTGAGTGCATATGGTTTTAAGCCGTTTATATTGTCGGGCAGTATGCATATATGACGGTGGGTGTACGTAAGCTGTACGGAGTGGCAAGGGTGCCGTTTTCTGTTTGTTTTAAAAAAAAAAAAATCTACATAATCTATTGTCAATTGTTTCATCCGAGAAATTATATTTGGATACATGGAACTGATTTAGAAGCAAATCGTTTGGAACATATGTTTTCCTGGAATTAGTGTGATCAGGAAATGAAATGAAAGCTACGCAGTATACGTCAAATCCCCAGGTTTCTCACTTGATATACTTCATCCTCACAGCTTGGAGGAGGAGTGAAGATGTCAGCACCGGCAGCTTTGTCTGTGATGTTCTGGACCCATACCGTCTCAAACACAGACACTGAAAACATGATTATAATGTTGTATAAATGCGCGGTTAGCAAACATCCAGACTTGTCAGTGATAGACTGAAACACTGATAAACACAGAGGGTGCAAATCAATCTAGATAAAAGTAATAAGCCATCAGAGAATGATAATAATGATGATGATGATGATGATGATGATGATGATGATGATGATGGGATGGTGATGATGATCCATGGTGGTAATCATGATGATGATGACGACGACGACGACGATGATGATGGGGTGGCGATGATGATCCATGGTGGTAATCATGATGATGATGACGACGACGACGACGATGATGATGGGGTGGTGATGATGATCCATGGTGGTAATCATGATGATGATGACGACGACGACGACGATGATGATGGATGATGTGATGATGATCCATGGTGGTAATCATGATGATGATGACGACGACGACGACGATGATGATGGGGTGGTGATGATGATCCATGGTGGTAATCATGATGATGATGACGACGACGACGATGATGATGGGGTGGTGATGATGATCCATGGTAATAATGGTGGTGATGATGATGATAATCATGATGATGACGACGACGATGATGATGATGGGGTGGTGATGATGATCCATGGTAATAATGGTGGTGATGATAATCATGATGATGACGATTAATGACAGAACTATAGTTTACCTCCGTCCTGGTCGGTGCCATACGTGTCCAGTAGGACTGGTTGCATGGTGTAGGAGTAGGTGAGTTCAGTGGTCAGGTTGCCATCCTCCCATTTACACCTGTAGGTGGGGATCATGTCCCCTAGCGGAGACTTCGCCCATATATACTGTCTGTTATCTGAAAGATGAAATACAAAGAACACAAAGATGGACTCGCCTTCACGTCATGGAAGTTCTGGAAAATATATTTGTGGACGTTCTAGTAGCCTCGACTGATGCGTGTTGCAGGGGAATTTGGATACAGAAGGTACATGTACAATGCCAAACAGAGGCTTCAATGCAGTAAGACTTCGTGAATATGCAAGTTATGATAGCTCTTCAACAACCCATGCTTGTCGTAAAAGGTGGCAAACAAGATCGTATGGTCGCTCACTGTCTTTGCTGGCGTATGTCCTTGTATCTTGGCTGTCCATATTTATCACCTTGAACTAGATTCCACAGAAGCTATCGCTTGGCTGAGATATAACATCTCAATGCTTCGTAGACAATAGTGATCACAGTGTTATCATGACGTCCTGATCATAAAGAAACATCAAGACCCAAATACAAGACGTAGGTTACAAGCTGAAACAGTTGGCATAAAATTGTGAACGATGAATAGAATCTGGTATTCACGTCTTCATATAAAATATCAACAATCGTCAATACAGGTGTAAAATATTTTAAACCAAAGACCGTAGGCCTGTGCAACGATATGCTGGAAGGGTATCAACCTCCGAATATCGGTTCTGAAAGCTTCATTACCTGGCATGCAGACTTTCTTGAAAGGTCCTTCCAATGTCCGTTTCACACATTTCTCTTTGCCATCAGTTGTGACCACGTCATATAGTGTGTTCTGTTAAGGACAGATTGATTCACATTATATGTACTTAATGATCTATGTTAACATCCAATCCGTATTAAAACCGTGATATTTTACGGAATAAGTTATTGCAACTCGTGAACCAATGTGGGAAAATTGAAAGCTTTAGACATACCCAGACACTAGACTGACACGCGGGTTAGAGCGCCGCAATTCTCAACCCACTAGAGTTCGAATCCCAGATGCGTCGTGAAAGAACAGAGATCATCTCAATCACTCGCTCATGATCACGCATGTTGTTGTCATGGTGATGTGGTGCCTGTCACGAGCACTTAGAAACAAACCATTCTAGTGATATTAGTTTACCCAAGAAACATCTTCAACATTTTAAAATAGACAAACGTGAACAATTTCAGTCTGATGTTTACTTACGTTGGGATAGTCGTAGAGTCGGAATGTCAGGAACGGTTGTCCGTCCGTTTGTCCAGACTCTTCTCTCGCTACCATTCTTCTGTCTTCGTCATAGAACACCTTCTCCGTGCTCTACGGTACACCAACATAACGTCAGAGAACACCTTCTCCGTGCTCTACACCAATAAATTGTATGTTAACGGTTCCATGTCATATGAAATTGTTATTTTAAAAGTGAACCAACCAAAACGTAATGAAGTATTAAGACAGTTTAGGCTTGTGGAATCTGGTTAAAGGAAGCCATCAAGCGATAGTAAGAGACTGGAAGACACAGATTAACACGTCAATGATATACGTCACAAAGACGTTCGCTTTCAGCAGACTGTACCTGTGTTATATATTCCAGTTAAGGGGCGGTTGAACCAGACTGTTAGAAGTAGAAACAACCAAAAAGACTTCGTTCATGGAAGCGGGACACACGGGTGAGGACACAGAATGACCTTGACCTATAATTTCTCATGATATAATTGGTAAAAGACTGTTTCAAGTCTAGGGTCCGGTCTATTCAAGATATACTCACGTTCGTCAGGTGAACACCCGATTGTGTAAACTCCCCCTTAAACTTAGCGGCAATGCAGTTGAACCGTTTCCGCAGACATCCATCAAACTGGGAGTCAGAAGGTAAAACGTGGACCACCACTAAATAATATATCACCAGCAACATGACCTACAGACGACCTTGAGTTCACCGATTGAGGTGTCTTATCTGACAACTGGGTCCGGCATGGGAGATAAGGAATGGAATGTGTGCGTGGAATTTGTTTGAATACAAACACAATCCCGTGATTGGGTTTAAGAGAAACTGAGTACGTCAACATACAAACCTAAAGAAAAACAATCACCCCAAACCGCCACCCCCTGTTCCCCTCCCGACTACACCCCTACTTCAATACAGCTGGCGTTTACAGCGACCGTGTGCTCCAAAACACAACCCGTTGTTTTAGAAGAAGCATGTTCCCGTAACCAGTTTTTACTAACCCCATACAATGCATGTGCAAAAATGGTGATAAAATGCAAATGAGTGTTGCAAAAATGTAACGGGTCATAAAAAGCATAAAAGACATGCCAAGTTAGGACAAGTTAGTGCCAATCACATCAATATTGCTAGAAACGTCAAACGTACGCGTGGAACCACTGTCCGTCGCTTCCTGTATGCAGGACAGGGTAAGAGATCAGGCAGACCACCAGTGACGATGTCACAAGAATACCTGTTCTTTCGCACATTCGATTTGCGGCACAGTTTCGTCTCAGCGACGGAAACGGTGCCATTTTGGTAAAACGCCACAAAAGACGTGTAGCCCTTTCGTGGAATGGCCTTAACCCATAAAAAGAAACGTCAATATGGCACTGAGCGAGGCAGCGCAATGCTGACAGATACTTCACTGTCAGAGTGATTCTTACTAAAGAGAGCAGAATAATTGTCCTGGTCAGGAATCGTGCAACGGGTACTCAAAGACGTCATCAGCTGGCTGGTGAAATTGATGATACGGCACGTTTTGGGACGGTATTGATGCTTGCTGTTGAGATTGTCTGATATCTTTTAACCAACTCAATAGAGCATGACTGTATGTGTTTCACTCTGCTCATTGTTGTGTAATGTGAAATTACGACCCCAGTATTTGCTAAACGCCCTGTGCACGTGACCTGTTACTGGTATTCATTGATCAGATGCATGTAATGTCGCCAATGATACCCGTTAAACTTTATAGAATAACCATACTTGTTTCTTTTATATTCAGAGGGGTAAATGTCTTTTGTCCTACAGTGTAGTTAATCAAGAACACACTAAAACCTGTGTGGGAAACATATGGAAGATCATTGTATGTTCGGAACACATCATGTACCGATATGATTATCGGGGATGGGTGAGCTGTTAATGTTAGTAAGGTATTTTTAACAGTATCGCGGTATCCACTAATACTGGTGTATACTGGTGGGTACTTATTTTTGTACCCGAATGGAAACACGTTTTAAAGTAAAGTGTTATCTTCATTTTGGGATACAATATCTATAAACAAAGTGATAAAACATTATTGAGCATGATTAGTTCTATACGAAAATACAATCGCCAGCAGCTGAAGGGATGGTGTAAATCCAACTAGGGTCCATGCAGGTAGCCAAGGTACTGTAAGTCCCCATGGTCCCTGGTATGGTGATCTACCGCCTGTTTTTATATTGTATTGTCCTAATAGTGCTATTACTTTTAACCTTCCACACTAGTTTTAAATCTAATTGTGATATTCTAGTTGTTTTACTGTCCTTCGATGACAGGTTTTATAATATACACATATTCCATTTCAATGTAAAATGTTCTCGTCACGATATGGCTGAAATATTGCCGATGTGACGTTAACTATTAACTCACTCACTCACTCTATACGAAAATACCGAACCAACAAAACAAAGTCTCCAAAACAATACAATCAGTTTAATACCACACGCAACTCAACGCAATGATATCAAATGCATCATCATCATCATATTTTAGTTCTCGAAAACCCACCAACGGTGGTACATAAGACAAATAAATGCAAATGAATACAATATATACTAAGATAGCAAGGATGTACAAAGTGTCAGCGACGTAATACATATTTATAGATATATTATAACTAATTGAATAAGCGTAAATTATACAAAGTAGATTTTTATTTGGAGCGTTTTGGAAATAATTGTAATATATACTCATAGAAATTATTAAGGGAACACATGAAAGTACAAGTGTTCCTTTATTCTTTTCCAGGTTTCTTCACAAGGTATGTATTGCACTGTGAGTGGAATTTTGAAACAATCAAAGGAACACTTGTACTTTCATGTGTTCCCTTATTCGTTTATATAAATATAATATATAAATATATATTTTGCTAAGTTACGTAAAATGTTGGTTCTTTTGGATTTGAGAAGGTTCGGCCATTGTAGAGATTGATTTGGGATAAACATGTATCTTTCGGAAATGAAGGCTTCACATTTAAAGATGCAATTTCCAATGTCAGCCAAAGTGATCAGAAACACACTGACACATTGAAACATACCTGAAAAGTGGCGTTAAACCAATTTCACTCACTCACACTCTCTAAAACACGTAATGAAAAACACATGTTCAGTGACCCATTCATATACACTTCACAGCTCAACGGAATCTGTTGTTCTTTGAAGTTACCGTTATATATCCATACATTCAAAAACAGTAACAAGTCAACTCAAAGCAAGTTATCTTTATATATCCATACATTCAAAAACAGGAACAAATCAACTCAAAGCAAACACATTTGCCTGGTAGACACGTGTATATATCGGTTCAAAACTAAGCTGACAGCTGATAAAATTGGACGCTTCTATTCTTCTAATTATTGATATCTATGATGATGGTAATTATTAGTTTTCTGATTATTGACATTAAAAGCAGGCATCATATGCTGTTATCAAGTGTATATCGAAACCGTAGGTGACAGTCGGCCATCTTCTCCTGGTACAGCTGATCAAACCATTCATTCTGAGCCACAGTGAACCAGTTCTTCCAGTCACCAACCTCACCTAGAAAATCATTAAAGCGATTATGTTATGTCATAGTGTGAAATTTCATTGTCTTTAAAAGCGAGATATCTGAATATTCCAGTGGATCCAGGATTAGGATAGGAGATAAAATAGATCGGGTGGATCCAATGGATTATAAACCGGATAGTTGCGACTTATTGAACTCCGACGATGCCAGACTTTATATCAACCATTTCTTTGTTTCAAGGATGAGACTTGATTTGTCAATGTTACTGACTGCCGCGTAGAACAACAAACAGTTGTTCATGTTAATTACAACATAATATTGAGAAATATTCTGTTTCGGAGTGAACAAGTGAAGATCCAGGTTAGAATTTGATCTTCAGTAACCCATGCTTGTCGTAAGAGGCGACTAACGGGATCGGGTGGTCAGGCTCGCTGACTTGGTTGATACATGTCATCGTAGCCCAATTGCGTAGACCGATGCTCATGCTGTTGATCCCTGGATTGTCTGGTCCAGACTCGATTATTTACAGACCGCCGCCATATAGCTGGAATATTGCTGAGTGCGGCGGAAAACTAAACTCACTCACTGTTTCGGAGTGAGTGAGTGAGCTGGGTTTATCACGCCGAAGACCTGGGTTGGATATCCCATAACTTGATACGGGTGTTCCCAGCTGTGATATCCATCTAACAATGGCAAAAGCGGCGTAAAATCAAACTCACTCACTTATACACACAAAATCTACATGTAGGTTCTTCGTTTCCTCCTTTCAAAGGTTTCAAAGAAATAAAGTATATAGATAAAACAATCATGAAGATGTTTCATTTCATGTATATGAGAGAGTCAATACCTTTCCTGAAGATCACAGACTTCCCGTCATGCAAATGGTTTCTGCCTTTGATACGTTTCAAATTTGCGAAAGTCACGTGGTCGCAGACTTGCTGTAGAAATCTGTCGTCTCTTTTGAGATCAAGGAAGTCGTTGATTTTCTTAACTTCACGCAGCGTGTCCTGAAATTACAGCGTTAGAAGCTTACAGGTATGTGTTGAATATTGTGCACTGACGAGTTACCGTTAGCATCATGATAAACCAACGAGGTCAGACGGGTTCCCAGTTTTAGAACAGAACGTTCACACCTGTTTATTCATGTTGTATGGATGTATAATTTGACGCCGCTTTAAGTAACATTCCAGAACTATCATGGTCTCAACAAAAGTATTACATATAGTACCTCCTTGAGATCTTCGTAGAACAGAGTGAGAACGGGAAGATCCGGGTACTTTTCTTTCTCTTTTTCCCAGTTGAGCACATAGTTAAACCAGGATCCGAAGGCCACTGATGACAGAAGTATGGTGAATGAGATTTGATTTTCGTTACATTCAACGGCTTCTCACAGCTCTATCAAGACGGCTTTTAAAAGATCGAGTCTGGCACAAACAAACCAATGGTCGATACCATGAGCAACGATTCCTAATGCTTATATACAGACCGCCGTCACAACGTGGGGATATTGCGTCGCTAAATAGATAAAATCTCTTCTTGTGGAATGTACCCCAAAACAGGTTGCAGTTTATATTTTCAGGAAATTTAGAAAGTGATAAAAATCAGTCGATCGTTATCCGTGAACATCCGGGTTTGATTTGGTCTTCAGCAACCCATGCTTATCGTAAAAGGCGACTAACGGGATCGGGTGGTCAGGCTCGCTGACGTGATTGACACATGTCATCATATCCCAATTGCGTAGATCGATGCTCATGTAGTTGATCACTGGATTGTCAGGTTCAGACTCGATTATTTACAGAGCGCCGCGGCGTAAAACTTAAGACACTCACTCATTTCTCAAAACCCTTTCCTGTCACGATAAAAAAAGAAACTTGATTTACATTTTCCTTGTGACAGCATCAGAAGAAAGTTCGCCCATGTCCCCTTGTAGCCAGTCAGATGCCGCATCTTGATACAGAAGTTGTAAAACGACACAGCGATGTCTTTCGGGTTCCTGAGAACATAGATAATCTTGCACTTCTTTTCCAGAACCTGCGACGGAAGAGACCGGAAGTTCAGATGTGAGCTGAGGATTCTGGGAGACGGATGTTGCGCATATGTTGCTTCCGGTACATATTCCAACTGAACATCATTCTTTTCAAAATTCGTCTCGTCCAACCGACCCATCTGGAGGAGACGGGTTATCTCATGCACCCAGTGAGAACCTGTAATGTAATAACAGCTCGCAATCTTGTTAGGTAATCAGAAACTTAAATCACATTTACATGCCTCTTTAAGTAACAATTTGGTTAATGGCTATTTGTAAACAAAATGTTTAAAATGAAAAGTAATACAGATACATTATCTGTATATTACTGGCCTTAAAACCAGTTTGGCATTATAACCAGTTTGGCATTATAACCAGGGACATTATAACCAGAGTGCACTGTACTTCACAAACCAGGGTATGATTAAGTTAGTTTAAGGACACTGTGAATAGTAGTCAATTATGTCCCGACGTGTCACGAAACCCTGATGGGACGGGCTTTCATTAACAATCTGGGTTAAATTTGATCTTCAGCAACCGATGCTTGTCATAAAAGGCGACTAACGGAATCGGGTAGTCAGGCTCGCTGACACATGTCATTGTATCTGAATTGCCTTGATCGATGCTCAAGATGTTGATCACTGGATTGTCTGGTCCAGACTCAACAAACACACACACAGGTCTTTAACGTTTACCACTCTGGGAGAAACCAACCAACACGGGTTTTGTTTCCTTAGAAGCATAATCTGGCGAGCCCACGATAATAGATTTCGTGACGTTGCAGAGCGCCACCTAAGACAATTGAGCCTCCCGTATCCCTATGAAGCACTTACTAGATATGATGTGAGTGAGTGAGTGAGTGAGTTGGTTTTTCCGCCGCTTTTAGCTAATATTCCAGCAATTTCACGGCGGGGGACACCAGAAATTGGCTTCACACATTTGTACCCATGTGGGGAATCGAAACCGGGTCTTCGGCGTGACGAGCGAACGCTTTAAGCACTGGTTACCCCACCGCTCCAGATATGATGTGATTCAAGGTATTTACTCATAAGGACTGACAGGGTTTGGGAATTATCTTCTACTACACTGACTGAGGACATAAGCTTTTTTCAAAAAAGGAAGCCGCACATATTTTCAAAGGACACTCAATACCTCCAAATAACATCATTTGTGTTATTGATGGATTTTTCAAATACACAGGGCCCTTATTCTCGAAACATTCGTAGCCCTAAGAATTCTTAACTTTGATCGTAGCCAGTGTGTTAAAAATGGGCTTAAGAAGATCTTAGGGTTGCGAACGTTTCGAGAATAGCTAGCCAGGCTCCCACACCACCGTAAGCCAATGATACAACGAACTCGACAACAATCATACCTGATTTGGGAAAAGCTGATACGATGACGTCATCGTGACGTATTTTGATGTCTTTGACGTTTTTGATGACGTCAGCAGGGAAGTGGGGATAGCGTTCTCCATCGTGTTCCATCAGCCTGATGGTGTATCCATCAGCATCCATCTCCATTATGACAGACATGCCGACACTTCGCAGAGAGAAATATAATCGTGATGACAAGATAGGAGCAGTACGATGTACAGCTTCAAGTTCATGTTGTGTAACCTAACCCTAACCTAACTTAACCCTAACCCTAACCAATACCCGTGAAGATCCGGATTAGAATTGGTCTTCAGTAGCCCATGCTTGTCGTAAGAGGCGACTAACGGGATCAGGTGGTCAGGATCGCTGACTTGGTTGACACATAGAGAATCTCACCCAAGTGTCTTCTGATATCAATTATATCAACACGAGTTGATAAAGTTACAAATACCCGAGACTTGCCGAGGATATTTTATTATTTATCAACGAATGTTGATATATTTGATATCAGAAGACACGAGGGTGAGATTCTATTTATCATCCAGAATCACTGTTCATTAGATTTCAATCATGAAAAACGTACATCTCTGACTGACTGACTGACTGAGTTTGGTTTTACGCCGCTTTTAGCAATATTCCAGCAACATCACGGCGGGCGTACATCTCTGAACACGGTACTGTCATTAGACTTGCGGTGCAGCGATGTCATAGCATTGTGACGTCATCAAGTTCATGACGTCATAACATTGTCAGGGCATTGTACAAAATCTACTGTCAACACGATATCTCCTAGGAGATATGTAGAGATTATTACACTTCATTTTTCATATCTTGCCCCATATCATCCCGAGACCCCCATACCCAGATATGGGTTGAGGGATGATTTAAGAAATACAGTTCGCTCTACCACCATGTATAGTGTAATAAAACACACTTTTGCCCTGAACTATTATAGTTAAAGCACGAGGACGCTTGCGTACGAGTGCTTTAACGTCATAATAGTTCAGGGAGAAAGTGTGTTTTATAGTGTAATAAATACACTTTTGCCTGAACTGGTAGAGCGAACGCTTTAAACGTCATTTCTTTCAGGGAGAAAGTGTGTTTTATTACAATATTTAATACTTTCTAAGGATAATTACGATTAATTTAAGGCAGAAAACAAACGGCGGTGTCGGTGACCTAAATTAAGAATCCTCGCACAGAGCTAACTGGCGCGCTGTTCTATTGATGTGTCTGCCCCCCTACGTTAAGACGAACGTTACCAGAAAAACAAATGATAAACAGTTTCATGACGGTTTACGTTCGGATTAAATATCTTCTCTAAAGTATTTTAATGACATCTGTGATTAACGTAAACCATGTGAACGTCGCATTTCTACTACCAACGTATGTTTAGATCAGTATATCCAGACGAAGCTGAGTAGTCTAGCGACATTCCACGATTGCATTGTGGGAATGTAAACATTGCGAACGTTACCGTGTCGCTGAAAACTTGCGAGTCGAATTGAGACATTTAAAAAGTCAGAAAACATAAACGTAATGTTTCCACCAGTGATGTTAGGTGAGTGAAGCAACTGCAAACCAAGAAACGGGATGCAACGCAGTAGTTTACTGTAGGAGGCCGTACGAGGCGATGACAACTGACATGCATCGTGACGTCGCTTACATTGTGACGTAATGTAAAATGGTTCGATTACGAGGGGGCACACTAGAATGGCGCAGTGACGGGATAACGTCATTCAATTGTTACGTCATCAAAAAACTATACCTTTATTGTCTGATAATGTTGTTGTTTTTCGATTGTTCTAACCGCTAGGCATCTTAGAAATGGGGTATAAGTGATAACGTTTGATCTCACACACAAAATATCTCCTGTGGAACACAGTTTTGGATGATGAATGTTATCGTATCCCAATTGCGTAGATCGATCTGCATGCTGTTAAACACTGGATTGTCTGGTCCAGACTCGACTATTTACAGACCGCCGCCATATAGCTGGGCTATTGCTGAATGCGGTGTTAAATAACAATTAATCAACATTTTATATTTGCTGCATAATCGGGCGAGCTCAAGAGCTAGTTTTCTGGCGTGTTTTACAGCTCAGTTGGACTATTGCGTTAAAGATTGTGGCGTTAAAGAGCAAGCAAGCAAGCAACCAACCAACCAACCACCCACCAAACAAACAAACAAATCAACAAACAAACCTAAATGATGCAGAGAAGAACGTGACAGCAACAACACCAACTCACATGTGCTACCTCTTCCAAAGTAACCAGAAGTCTTCTTTGACAATTTACCGGTACATATAAAGTATTGTACCAATATTCGCACCCGGGAGAGCCCGTTGTAATTCAACCTTCCTAGACTGCACGTGACTTTCATTTATTGCCAAGCAATTCTTTACAATCATGACAAAGTACCTGCTGTTATCCCCCACTGTATTCATTAGGTATCGGACAGGTGTTCATTAAGTCTGGTGGGAAGTCGAACTAATTAAAATCAACTGTGGGTATTGCCACAGCTGAAAATAGGCTGAATAGTTTTCCAGAGAGCGCTGTTGGCGGTAGTCGTAGTAGTGTGAACTGGTGGTGAAATGTGGTTCACCTTTGCACCTGCAGTGTGTGTCCGTACGTGCGTGCGTATATGCCGACCAACTCCTGGTCAATCTCCCGCTGGTTATAAAAAAGTACCATCTTTATGGCTCTTAATATGACGGGGCTTGGACACCACATCTCCAGGCAGACGCTGTGTCCTATGGACCACAATAGTGAGTGAGTGAGTTAAAGTGTATAGTCACATTATTTTAGTGGACCACAATATTGATGAAGATCAGTAAAAATGATCCACACAAACCATCACTGGAGAGTGTCACACCCAAATACTCGGCTCTGGGTGGGTTCGCCCTGATGAAGTTTCATTCATTGGTCAGCACGATAATCTTCATCGTTGGTTTCTCTTCACATAGTGAGTGAGTGAGTGAGTGAGTAAGTGAGTTCTATTTTACGCCGCTGTTAGCAATATTCCAGCAATATCACGGCGGACGACACCAGAAATGGGCTTCACACATTGTACCCATGTGGGGAATCAAATCCGGGTCTTCGGCGTGACGAGCTAATATTTAACCACTAGGCTACCCCACCGCCTCTTTTCACATAGAGCGGACATATGAAACGGAAGTACGGCGATAAACACAACTCACTCACGCACACACATTGCGTAAGAATGGTTCAGATTCTGATTCCAGCTGCTTTACACCTGGAGGTTGAGAGTTACATATGTCGTCCTGCTTCCGAAGGTAGACCCGTGAAGATCCGGGGTAGAATAGGTCTTCAGCAACCCATGCTTGCCACAACAGGCGACTATGCTTGTCGTAAGATGCGACTCACGGGATCGGGTGGTCAGGCTCGCTGACTTGGTTGACACATGTCGTCGGTTCCCATGATCGATGCTCATGCTGTTGATCACTGGATTGTCTGGTCCAGACGCGATTATTTACAGACCGCTGCCATATAGCTGGAATATTGCTAAGTGCGGCGTAAAACTAAACTCACTCATTCACTCCGAAGGTAACGATGACAAGCATTAAAACAACACATATATTACAATCTGACAAAATGTCACTTTTTCACGACATCACGCATGTCCAGACAAGGTTTAACTTGTGTACATCCTCGTGTCTCCAGGGAAATGATCAATGCAATCAGGTTGACGTTTTGTATCGACAGAAGAGTGGCAAGGTTGATTATGATCAGGTTCTGGTAGGGGACAAGCTTGCTTGTACCTCCACCATGCTGTAAGATCTGTGTACCTGAGAATAATTGTAACATGGAGGACATAAAGGTACCATGTAAAGTTCTGCTGGAGCTACGGTAACGTAAATCTAACTTTGATGTCAGAATCGGCCATCTTCTCCTGGTACAGCTGATCAAACCATTCATTCTGAGCCACAGTGAACCAGTTCTTCCAGTCGCCAACCACACCTGGAAATATGCAATTATAAATGTTTGTAATACAGGTAAAAACGGAAGTTGCAGTATCACCATTCTTTGAAACAATATGGTGACATGCGAATAAGTGAGTGAGTATATGACCTGATTCATGTTTGTCTAGTATCAAACAATTTATATGAAACATATCTAATCATATCTAATTATGGTAACATCTCTATGAAAAGACCAACTTGAGCTTGAGGATTCTATTTCAAAAGTCACCCCGGTGAACTTCAACCTTTGGCAGTCACATGCCAGAAAGGTTCTCGGTGCAACCTAGACTAATATAAATTTGCTATTCGTAAAAAGCCAAACGTTTCTGAATGAAACATACATAAAACCTCTAAACCCCAAGCCGACAGTTTCTGATTTAAACTCAAGATTGATTGAGTGAATGAGAAGCAATATTCCGGCGGTCTGTAAATAATCGCGTCGGGACCAGACAATCAAGTGGTCAACAGCATGAGCATCGATCTGCGCACTTGGGAACCGATGACATGTGTCAACCAAGTCAGCGAGTCTGACCACCCAATCCCGTTAGTCGCCTCTGTCTTCACAGGACTGGTCGGCTCGGAGTCAGTATAATGTGTCTGAGTGGGGTATTCATGCTTCACTGCGGCATGGTATCTCAGTGGGCTAGCACTATAAAACCAGCTTAAGTCTGGGCTAGTACAAGCAGCCACACATACACATACACACGCATGCACGTCGTCATATGAGCGAAATATTCTCAAGCACGACGTTAAACCCAATTTCACCTCACCTCACCTCTGTCTTCACGGGGGCGGTGGGGTAGCCTAGTGGTTAAAGCGTTCGCTCGTCACGCCGAAGGCCCGGGTTCGATTCCCCACATGGGTACAATTTGTGAAGCCCGTTTCTGGTGTCGCCCGCCGTGATATTGCTGGAATATTGCTAAAAACGGCGTAAAACGGGTAGAAACTCATGATTGGATGGTTGTAATGTTGCTGAATAAACAGACATATTGAAACCAGTATACAGAGAGCAGGAAGCATCAACACTTCAGAACCACGTGCTCATTATTATAGGAATGGTATAACGGACACAGAGCATCAGGAGGTTTAATCCAACATGAAGCGAAATACCACTTTCCCTGATCACTAGCTACCAAACAATCTACAACACGAGTTATCTACCTTTCCTGTAGGTCACTTGATTGGATTTCTTTTGTTTCATGTTGCCGAAGCTGGCGACCTCAATCGCCTCCAGTAGGAACTCTGCACTACGACCTGTTTCCAGGAATTCGTTCACTCTCTTAATCTCACGTAGAGGGTCCTAGAACAATGATATGAAAAGAGTAGCAGTTACTATATCAAGGATATTGTGAATGATATCCATATACATGTTGTGAGCCTCGTTTGATGGTTAATGGTTCATGTAGATGCTGGGAGACAGACAGTGAGATACAGAGAGAGAGAGGGAGAGAGAGAGCGAGAGAGAGACAAAGAGGGAGAGACAGTGAGGGAGAAACGCACAGATAGAGAGAGAGAGAGTAAGCCAGAGAGAGAGACAGACACAGAGAGAGACAGACAGAGACAGTGAGGGAGAGACGCACAGAGAGGGAGAGACGCACAGAGAGAGTAAGCCAGAGAGAGAGAGAATAAGCCAGAGAGAGAGAGAGACAGTGAGGGAGAGACGCACAGAGAGGGATACGCAGAGAGAGAGAGAGGGAGAGACGCACAGAGAGAGTAAGCCAGAGAGAGAGAGAGAGCGAGAGAGACAGACATACAGAGAGACAGTGAGGGAGAGACGCACAG
This sequence comes from Haliotis rubra, assembly GCF_003918875.1. Taxonomy (NCBI): domain Eukaryota; kingdom Metazoa; phylum Mollusca; class Gastropoda; order Lepetellida; family Haliotidae; genus Haliotis; species Haliotis rubra. The sequence continues at coordinate 54,106 of NW_025765006.1, read as the reverse complement.
AGAGAGAGAGAGAGAGAGAGAGAGAGAGAGAGAGAGAGAGAGAGAGAGAGTTTCCTACATGGGATCCCCTGTTAAGTACTATGATGACAGGGTTCCAGGGAGTTTAGAATGCAGCAGACAAACTTACACCATTTAACCCGAACAGTTCTAACAAGTACTGGAAACAATGAAGAAGAAATCAGCAGCAGCATTCAAACACATACGTCTGCTACGTCTAGTGGAATTCAGGAAGAACTAGTAACCTATACCACAGAGGTGTGGTTCAGGAAGGACATGTTCAGTTCATGCTGCGTTGAATAATCACAATATACAGCATTATCTGCCGTGTATTAGACAATGACATTCCTGGACCCCCGGTGGTATACAACATGTTTCAATCGATTTGCCTCCCATCAGATGACGGTCTCAGTATCAAACCCTTACCTCCTTCAAGTCCTCGTAATGGAGGGTGAGTACCGGCAGATCGGGATGAGACCTCTTCATGTCCTCGAACTCGAGGACGTAGTCGAACCAGGATCCGTAGGAAACTGTTCCAAATATAGAACCACTGTTTTACGTCCTTATAATAAGGGGCGGTGGTGTAGGCTTGTGGTTAAAGCGTTCGCTCATCACGCCGAAGACCCGGGTTCATCTGCCCACATGAGTTCAATGTGTGAAGCCCGTTTCTGATCTTACTGAAATATTGCTAAAACAGGGTCAAAACCAAAACCTCCCTCCTTATAATAATAACTTATCATGTGGCATTTAGTATGTGTTAAGTCATTAATATTAGTTCGTATCCCCTTTCTTCTAAACCAGCGTCCTCCCGGAGAGCGGAAGGTCGCGGGTTCGATCCCTGACCGCGTCATACCAAAAGACGTTAAAATATGGTACTTGTTGGTCCATGCCTGGCGCTCGGCATTTATGGGTACAACAAGGACTGGTCGGCTCGGAGTCAGTGAAATGTGTCTGAGTGGGGTATTCATGCTTCACTGCGGCATGGTATCTCAGTTGGCTAGCACTATAAAACCAGCTTAAGTCTGGGCTAGCACAAGCAGCCACACATACACACGCATGCACGTCGTCATATGAGCGAAATATTCTCAAGCACGACGTGAAACCCAATTTCACTTCACCTCGTCTAAACCAACAGGTTATTGATTGTCAAGGACAGATCCTTTCTTAAAATAAACCAGTGCCTGCAGATGGATATATGATTATTATCATTATGAATCAGAGGCATAATATAATAGGTATCAATATATTTACGGTGAGAAATGTCGAATGCTATACATTATGCAATAGGATTACAAGAACAGATTTAAATGAAACCGGTGACACATTCAAATTCCAAATACTTACATTTACCAAGAATAAAATACTGCATGTAGTTCTCCCATTTGCCGGTGTACTTGTAGTGGGGCAGACCTCGCATAAAATTATAATAGGAGACCACGATGTCCTTAGGATTCCGCATCACATACAAGATTTTACATCTTTTCTTGAGAATGTCCTGCGGAAGCAGCTTCAGCTTGAAATGGCTGTTGAGAATTCTGGGAGACGGAAGTGACGTCACATCCTCCTGTGGCATGTACTCAATCATGCCTGCTCCCTTCTCAACATTGTCCTGAACTGTTTGTCCAGTTACAAGAAGTCGAGTCACCTCCCAGACCCAGTGTGTGCCTGAAACATTTAGTGTTGGAGGAAGGACACGTACCCATATGGAACTATTTGTGGACGATATGCCTATTCACTTAGACAGACGGTTGTCGATGTGACTCAATTCTTAACTCACTCACCACTCGGTTGAATGATTGAAATGCTGAAGACACGCCCTCACTTACACATTTCGAGCCTCACGTTTATAGTCGAGTAATTTGTAAAGAGCAGCTAAAATGCTATTTTTGTCTTACTCGTTTTACATTGGGGCGGTTGGGTAGCCTAGTGACACAGAAGACCCGGGTTCGATTCTCCTCATGAGTACAATGTGTGAAGCCAATTTCTGGTGTCCTCCGCCGTGATATTGCTGGAACAATGCTAAAAGCGGCGTAAAACTAAACTCACTCACTCACTCACTTTTCATTTTACATCATCAAAACAACTTAACACAATATCAAATATTTGGGTGGATGGGGGAGGGAATCTTGTGAGAAACTGGATATTTGTTAGGTAACTCTCCATCCAAATTCCCAGTCTGTTTTAAATGGACCTTTGCGGAAATGAGGCTCTGAGAATGGTGTATGTGGTGTTTTTAGCAGTGTTGTAAGATGTTCGGATTCGAACTCATAGCTATTTTGGATTATCCCTTCTCTTGGCGTTTTGACAAGGATACAGTCACACAAAACGTCACTATAAACGAATGTGAAATCTTGACTATCCTCTGAAATAGATTCCTCTTAATATAAAGAGAAACTCGTATGAATGTACAACAGGATATAAGTACTAGTATACATACACTAGGTATGACTGCCCTGTTCTATCGGTAGCACCAACCATTTACAACACCACACAATTTTCCATTGTAATGAAAAACGATCAACATCTAAACAACCTGTTTGTTTGTTTGTTGTTTAACGCCGCACTCAGCAATATTTCAGCTATATGGCGGCGGTCTGTAAATAATCGAGCCTGGATCAGACAATTCAGTGATCATCACCATGAACATCGATCTATGCAATGGGATACGATGACATGTGTCTGCCAAGTCAGCGAGCCTGACCACCCGATCCCGTTAATCGCCTCTTGCGACAAGCATGGGTTTCTGAAGACTAGTTCTAGGCCGGAGTTTCACGGGTAGGTGTTTCTAAGTGTTACCTGATTTCGGGTAAGCACAGATGAAGATGTCATCGTCTCTGATGGGAAGGTTGTGGATGTTGGTGATGGAGTTGATGTTGGGGAAGTTTGGGTACAGGTTACCGTTGTGCTCTATTTGAAAGAGAGTGTCGCCACCGGCGTCCTCTACCGTAACACGTGACATCACAATCCTGGAAGGAACAATTGCTTGTAACCTACAACGGAATCTAAAAACCACTCTCTCAGAAGGCCATGTGGTGACATTAACGTGGGATTGAATTAATTAACCGAACATCAATATATAGATATTGCTAACAGTTGTGTAAATGTCACACTCGTATATCAAACACAACTGGTCACAATCGGAAGACAATGTGCGAAATAGTTTCCAAATTTTGCTAGCCAGCTATGCCTGAAAGTTACTAGCCCACAAAATAATTCATTAGCCCGAAATGTGAATGAACGCACGGGTTTCGTCATTAAGCTGCTGATATGATGAACATTTCTACCAGGCCATAATCCTGCATGATTTAAATATTTATTAACTTAACAAGTGATATATTTACAAAATGAGCCTATGAAAATTCACCAGCCAGTCGGGGTAGTAACTGTGGAGATTTTTACTAGCCCCGGGCTAGCGGGCCAGTGGCTATTTCGCACACTGGATGGCTAACAGGATTCAAACTGAGAAAGAAGACTGGTAATGTAATGTGTTTTAATTGGATATATTCGGATTACACTGCCCTAAGGTAAGGTCTAATCCTCAACACTAAGGATCGGAAAGGGTACCATACCTTACCCTTAATGATGGGAAAGGGTACCATACCTTAACCTTAATGATGGGAAAGGGTACCATACCTTAACCTTAATGATGGGAAAGGGTACCATACCTTAACTTTAATGATGGGAAAGGGTACCAGACCCTAACCCTAATCCCTACGGATCGGAAAGGGTTCCAGACCTTAACCCTACGGATCAGGGTACCAGACCTTAACCCTAAAACCAAACCCTAACCCTTATAATAGGAAAGGGTACCAGACCCTAACCCTAATCACTACGGATCAGAAAGGGTACCAGACCTTAACCCTACGGATCAGAAAGGGTACCAGACCTTAACCCTAAACCCTACGGGTCAGCGTACCAGACCTTAACCCTAAAACCAAACCCTAACCCTTATAATAGGAAAGGGTACCAGACCCTAACCCAAAACAATAACCTTACGGATAGGAAAGGGTACCAGACTTATCCCAAAGGATCGGAAAGGGTACCAGACCCTAACCCTACGGATCGGAAAGGGTACAACACCTTAACCTTAAAACAAAACCCTAACTCTTATACAGTGGACTCTGTATAATCCGACACTCACTGGGACCGGGAAAAAATGTCGGATTATACAGAGCGTCGGATAATTCAATGTCTCTTTGCTTGAAAACTTTTCAAACAGTACCATACATCGTAACTGGCTTATATCATGAAGTTAAAGCTGAACAGCTATTTTCTTGGTAAATAAAGGGGAAAAACAAATTCTGTATTTACATGTACATGTATATCATTGGATATATTATCTTCAGTACAATATCATACATGTTCTACTTTCACAATCATATTCAATATTAATTGATCCCTTGTCTCAGCCCATTCATCCGATGCTGGACAAAACATACCTAGGTCCTCACATTGGCCACTCAGCTTGTAAAAACAAAGGTACAGGCGTTTTCACACTGCTTATTACCTCCCAATTAGCAAGTGCTGAGACCAAAGAGATTACCAGTAACAGGATGTTAGTTGTCAACTGGCTATTGACAGGTTGATTGGCTATTTTAGTCCAATATGGGGAGAGGATGTCGGATTGTACAGATTATTAGTGTCAATGGGACCATAAAATGGTGTCGGAATTCGGAATGTACAGATCTCGGATAATTCAATGTTTAAATGATGATAATATAGAAGAACGATGCCGGGACCCAAAAAATATGTTGGAATTCACAGATTGTCGGATAATTTAGATGTCGGATTATACAGAGTCCACTGTAATAGGAAAGGGTACCAGACCCTAACCCTAAACCCTAAGGATCGGAAAGGGTACCAGACCCTAACCCTAAACCCTAAGGATCGGAAAGGGTACCAGACCCTAACCCTAAGGATCGGAAAGGGTACCAGACCCTAACCCTAAACCCTAAGGATCGGAAAGGGTACCAGACCCTAACCCTAAACCATAAGGATCGGAAAGGGTACCAGACCCTAAACCCTAAGGATCGGAAAGGGTACCAGACCCTAAACCCTAAGGATCGGAAAGGGTACCAGACCCTAACCCTACCGGACCTTAACCCTAAAACCAAACCCTTATAATAGGAAAGGGTACCAGGCCCTAACCTAAACCCAAACCCCCGTAAAGGGTTGTTTGCCTCTAAGATGCGCCAGCTCCTAAAGGATCTGAAAAGGTTGTTTGCCTGGAGATCACTGGACCGTAAGGCAAGTAGCAATTTAACGAGACAGCGGGGAATTTATCCGTCGACACGACTAACATAACCTCTGATACCCTCTACCTCTGGGGGCGGTGGGGTAGCCTAGTGGTTAAAGCGTTGGCTCGTCACGCCGAAGACCCGTGTTCGATTCCCAACATGGGCACAATGTGTGAAGCCTATTTCTGGTGTCCCCCACAGTGATATTGCTGGAATATTGCTAAATGCGGCGTAAAACTCAACTCAGTCAGTCAGTCTACCCCTCTGTATCCGCGGATGGACTTTATTATATGAAGCACCCGTCATATTTCACGACCCGCCCACAGATTACCTCCCTTCCCTGTTATCAACACCGGTAGTGATTGAGTTAGCGTAAAGAGCGTTTCCAACAATCGTTGCGGATATACGTGTTAATGGTCTGTAAATGACCGTACGTACAGTTGCATACCTTTATCTGGTCTTGAATCACCAAAAAGTCACTTCCTCGTCGGACTCTGTGATTGTCGTGTGGGCCGTGTGGGCGCCCGGGGTCAGGTCCTCCCACTGCGCTTTCGGGCGAAACGCTCCAAAACCGAAAACATTTTAGCGTTGTGATAAACACACCTTGAACGCCATATGGTATATGGACCTCAGGCCGCGAGTACAATAAACTGAACTGAAATATTGAACAACCTGCTTACCTTAGTGCGCTGTGTAATTGCTACTTTCCTGAAGTCTCCTCGGTTACAACTTGTGGTGAACGTTGATTGGCTGATTCCAGCCAATGAAATAAAGCCTCGTCACACGCGAAGAGATATGGGGATTCCCTACATCGCGGGTTTCCTTATAGAGAAGATGCTGTTTTAATTTTAGCGTTTTTTACATCCAAAACTGATATGGGTAATAAAAACAATAACCAACTCGTGACGGGGAATGACAGATTATCTTTCCCTCGTTATATGAATTATGTAATCCTTCGCCAAGGCTCTAGAATTACTAGTATCGGGCTATTGATGTCTATTTCATTCAAAATGCCTTATTTACCGATGGCAGTGATGGTTTCAATTTTACAGCTGCACCTGTTGTGACTTGTTCCTTGTGATCCCCTGCTAGTTTTTAAGTGAACAATTGCCTTGCCTAGATATGTATTTGTGACGGGTACCATAGGTGATGACAGGATACGGTACACTTTTGAAAATACATAAGCGTGTTCAATTATAACTTTCATAATCATAATTGACCAAAACAGTGTCAGGGGCGGATACAGCTTTTTGAGAAAGGGGGTGCCCCCCTGCACTCCCCCTCTGGATCCGCCTATGAGTATAAAAGAATTTTGTAAGGGCTTTTTCCAGGCAAACAAACAAACAAAGGGCTCTTATTGCGAGAGAATCGCCTGTGTCCCTTTAAAGCACTTCTCTGATTTCTTAAGTAGATTTCAGCTTGGGCATTTTCCAACTATCATCATACTGACATGTTCACAAAAGCTGAACCCTGAGCCACGGTGTCATACATCTGAGTGCAATGAATGAGGTCAAGTGAATATCGATAGATTCTTTAAAAATTCCTTGTCACACACACAGGTGTATAAGTCATAGTCTGTTTGCAGTGAAAACGTACAGATGAATTTCACTTTAAACAAAAAGTAAATCGGATAAAGTGAAAATAAGATTACGAATCATCATAATTTTACCTTGCCAAGTAAACATGTACATCTCAGAATTTTATTCAACTTAGGATAAAGGTTGTCTAACAAACGATCATAGATTCAAATCGCTATTAATGGTTTGCATTACAAGGGGGTAAGCAAATTAGTTGGAACAGTGAAACAAATGCATGTGCGGTACGTGATGAGCGTTAACTTAGACCAACCCTACTTGCTCTCGGTGTTTCATTTAATGTGCATACCCCCTTGAATACGTAGGGGATAGTGGGAATGAGCAAGACCTATATTTTGATCCTATGATGCGATGCTGTCTGTAAGTGAGTGGATGATCTGATGTAATGGCTACTAATGTGTTTTGGAATCAAATGGTGGCTCATTAGGTCGTTGGAAAATTTGGGGGTTAAATTCAAATTTTCAGCCGATGTCACTAATTCCGGGTAAAATTACCTCGGTAGGCTAGACATGCACGAATTCTTAGTGGCATGCTTCTGGCGAGTCTGGAGAGGTGGACTGACTCTGACTTTGACTTTGACGTTGACGTTGACGTACATGTCTGCAATGACGTTCCAGACAAGATCAATGAGGGAAAGTCGCAGTGGGGTAGGCTAGCAGTTAAAGCGTTCGCTCCACACGCCAAAGATCCGGATTCGATTCCACACATGGTTACAATGGTCTCTCCCGACGTGATATTGCTGGAATATTGCTATAAGCGGCGTAAAACTTCAACTCTTGGGCTCGAGATTTAACATCTTGGCAGCGAAAAACAAGGTTATGCAATGATGTTGTTCCAGTAGCATTGACAGCCGACTTTGACAAGGATCAGTTCGACCAGTCATTGTGATTCCACCACATATCAGTTTAGACCCACCTCCCTTTGGGTTATGCTGTACCACAATAATGTCCATAAAACGCCCATAAGGACGTCTCCAAAGTCGATTCTTGGAAGTCGGGGGTGAAGGTCGATTCTTTAGAAAATATGACATAATGACATTATCTTTTTGTGCCGACTTCCTCTATACCTCTTATTCATGCCGTACGTTGTGGGGTGTCACGCTGACGACGTACACGATGGGAAAGTCTGTGCAGACGCACGGCTATACAATGTTCCAGTCGGTCCCCCTATATGAGTGAATGAGTTTAGTTTTACGCCGCACTCAGCAATATCCCAGCTATATGGCAGCGGTCTGTAAATAATTGAGTCTGGACCAGACAATCCAGTGATCAACATCGAGCATCGATCTACGCAAATGGGAACCGACCAAGTCAACGAGCCAGACCACCCGATCCCGTTAGTCGCCTCGTAATATGAGTAGCAGTTGCAACCGATGTCGTCATTCCCCAGTTCTGATGAATTTGTCTTGGGCTGGAGTTGTTGCCCTTGGGTCCCGAGATAGGCATCCATCATCGACGTTTGTGTATGGTGGTAGAGTGCCCAGATTAAGAAGCATGCGATATTTGAGCAATATGAGCTCATGTGTATGGCATGTGGACGTCCTTGTTGCAAACGTCTCATGACCAATGCTGTTACATTCATAGGTTGATTAAAATATGTTGAATTAAATGTATTTGTGCCCAAGGATACAGCACTTGTCTGCGCGTAACCAGTGCATTGCAGTGGTAAGGCTGGCATACCACCCCTTGCTCTCGCTGTCCGAGGTCACGTGATTCACAACTGTCACAATATTGTGATTGTGAGTCACGTACGTTCACTGGCTTTGGAGTATGTCCTGCTTTGAAGACATGATGGGAAATCTCTCACCCAAGGCTGCATTTTTACCAAACTCCTAATTAAACTAACAGGCAAACGAAACGATACGAAAATTTGATTTGATAATTTGGACTTCATTCCTTCATTTATACAGTGACTCAATTGTTGCCACTCCAGTGAAATGACTGAGTGCATGTTGCCCATTTACCTGGTATTATAATTCACTTTCCTTTTCCAGAATCGGTTGTTTGTCGTTTTGTAATATCACTGATTTCGACTTGGTATCGTTTATCTTGCCCGTTAGTTAGTATTTAATAAAGTAAACAAAACACAAAACAAAACAAACAACGCACGACTGACTGACTGACTGAGTTTTGGTTTTACGCCGCTTTTAGCAATATTCAAGCAACATCACGGCGGGGACACCACAAATGGGCTTCACACATTGAGCCCATGTGGGGATTCGAACCCGGGTCTTCGACGTGACGAGCCAACGCTTTAACCACTAGGCTACCCCACCGCCCAACAACAATGCACGAACGTTTGAACGAAGGAAAGGAAGAAAAGAAATCTTCCATATAGGCAGTAGAGTAACAGAACCGCTTCTATAATCTCATACACGACACTTTGACTTGGGTAGTGATCACACACATTTATAGCAGCGGTAATGGCTGTGGAATAGTATTCATGACCGATAGCATACTTCAGTCATAATGGACGTGACCTACAAATCTCAGAGCGAACTTCCTGAGACTTTTGAACTGATTTATTCCATGACAAAAGATGTCCTACTTCAGTGACCGATACCAATGAGTTTGGGGGGTTTAAATAAGCAGCACTTCCACCTGTACCTTGTATGCGTGCATGTATATGTGTGTTGGCCCTGTACTGAACATTGCCCCAGGAGGACTATAAAGGACACACCACCCCCCTCTCTCTCTCTCTCTCTCTCTCAGTTACTTTGCTAATATATAATACATTTTGTCTGTCCTCCTAATGTAGCAGCATAGTGGCCAATATGATGATACACTTTGTCTGTCCTCCTAATGTAGCAGCATAGTGGCCAATATGATGATACACTTTGTCTGTCCTCCTAATGTAGCAGCATAGTGGCCAATATGATGATACACTTTGTCTGTCCTCCTAATGTGGCAGCATGATGTGGCCAATATGAATATGATGATACATTTTGTCTGTCCTCCTAATGTAGCAGCATAGTGGCCAATATGATGATACACTTTTGTCTGTCCTCCTAATGTAGCAGCATAGTGGCCAATATGATGATACACTTTGTCTGTCCTCCTAATGTAGCAGCATAGTGGCCAATATGATGATACACTTTGTCTGTCCTCCTAATGTAGCAGCATAGTGGCCAATATGATGATACACTTTGTCTGTCCTCCTAATGTAGCAGCATAGTGGCCAATATGATGATACACTTTGTCTGTCCTCCTAATGTAGCAGCATAGTGGCCAATATGATGTCTTAAGCAGTTTCAACTCTTCGGTCATGAGCTAATTAGGCGTGAAGATCCGGGTTAGAATTGATCTGCAGTAACCCACGCCTATCGTAATAGACGACTAACGGGATCGGGTGGTCAGGCTCACTGGCTTGGTTGACAAATGTTATCGTATCCCAAATGCGTAGATCGATGCTCATGCTGTTGATCACTGGGTTGTCTGGTCCAGACTCGATTATTTACAGACCGCCGCCATATAGCTGGAATATTGTAGAGTACGGCGTTAAACAACAAACAAACAAACACAAAGATACCCAGCAGCAGTCACACCACTCTGTTGACAGTGAGGTTCTGGTTGACCTTCACAACCATCGCCAGGGCTACATTCTGGGACAAGCGGTGACACAGTGATCATGTTTTAGTTACGAGCTGCTGCAAATCCTACTCACATACGAGAGCGGCTGCAACAGGTCACAGGGGTGAGAGTCCATGCTCAGACGTTGCGTAAATGTCTGAAGAGATGACCTCATCATATCGAGCTGTTAAACATGTACACCCTGTCAATGTCTTAAAGGTCACATGCAACGTAAAACACAACTTTGCAGATTCTGATACCTTTCGATATGGATTTACCGAAACAAATCGTCAAAAAATGCAAATTCAACTTATAAAGTTGAAAAATAACGCGATGAAAAAAACCGCGCGAAATCGGAGTTCAAACGTTTCACTAAATTTCCCCAGACTTTTCTGGGGAAAACGGGTTTCAACAGCTGGGCTGCGCTCATAGCATGTGCGCAGTGAAATAGGTTCGCGCAGCTTGGAAGCGGGTTGTCCGGTGAATACTCGGTGAAGGCTTTGGTGTGAGCTATTTTTCTAATGTTTTGTTGATATCTCACAGGCGCGAACTTTTTATATGTTATGACAGTAAATTAACTGTTTATATAATTTCATTTGTCTATTTCACCACACGTTCTTCTTACCGAGTCACTTTCTCAGTTATTTAGCGTTGACAGAATTTCTAACTCTGATATAGATATGTCGTTGTCACAGACCAAAGTCAATGTCTTGTTTTATTGACACCTGTGTGTCTGCCTACCTGTCTGCTAATGACAATATTCAATACACAGCTGCTATCACTGACCACATGCAATTTGAAATTAACACTAATCAGGCTATACACCATAAACAAAATGCATTGATTTATGGCCCGAGTTCGGCCTCTGTCACATTATGTAATTACACAGACAGGCAGGTGTGATACTTGAACACATGACATGTTATGATGTCTGTTGATTGCAAAATGTTATACACAAAAAATGAGCATGTATTTACAAAACCCAACATCTCTATATATATACACACAATGAGCATCTGCAAATGAACATCCCGTTACACTTGAGTGCACACCCACCCGCTCTGACTGGGTTCGGTTTCGCGGCTGCTTCGTTTCTTGGGAAGTAAACCGAAGTACACAATATTGCACTTTTGATTTGCGATTGTACGCTTATAATTTTGTTTATATGTTTTTTCATAACCAGCAATGTATATTATATGTCATGAATAAGTGATAATTGTGTTTTAATTATGTTTGATTTTTTTGGTTGCATGTGACCTTTAACACTGCGTCTAGGGCCTGCCGGGTACATAGTCTTCATGTCTGTTAAACATGTACACCCTGCCAATGTCTTAACACTGCGTCTAGGGCCTGCCGGGTACATAGTCTTCATGTCGTTCATTCTGCTTTTCTCTGGTGTGATGACAAAATCTTGTTATTGCCATGACGCTATTATCTACTATGAGAGTATGATATATGCAATCACTGCTATGTAATATTCTTATATCCATACAATAACTTATACGGCGTACCTAACGAATCATCACTACTCTACACCAATGTTTATATCAGACATTTGACCCACATTCATGTGGGCTCCCCAACGTTTTAATGCTACCCTACCCTTGTGATATGATATACTTTATCAGCAGTTGCACTCTGGACCCCTCGCCGGGTCCTGCTCCCTTCAAAAGATAGGGCCTACGTGAAGTAAGACACTTTTCGTTGTCCGTAATGATATTCTAAACATATACATGTAGATATACCGAGTCTCGTATGATGGTTAATGGTACATGTAGATGCTGACTGTTGGATAGTAATCAATTCCCCCTGAGAGAGAGAGAGAGAGAGAGAGAGAGAGAGAGAGAGGGAGAGAGAGAGAGAGAGAGAGAGAGAAAGAGACTCAGAGGGAGAGAGAGAGAGATAGATAGAGACAGACAGAGAGAGAAACACAGAGAGAGAGAGAGAGATACATAGAAAGAGACAGACAGAGAGAGAGATAAGATAGACAGAGAGAGAGAGAGAGAGAGAGAGAGAGAGAGAGAGAAAAGGGGGAGAACCTGATGAGGGGAGAGTTGAAGGTATATGAGGGTGGTGACTGATAGAGAGAGAGAGACAGATAGAGACAGAGAGACAGAGAGAGAGAGAGAGAGAGAGAGAGAGAGAGAGAGAGAGAGAGAGAGAGAGAGAGAGAGAGAGAGGGGGAGAACCTGATGAGGGGAGAGTTGAAGGTATATGAGGGGTGGTGACAGATAGTAGGCTTTCATATGCAGCTTGAGGGGGTCTGCCTTGTCAACAGGAACATGTGGTTAACAAGTACGTGATTGTAGAAATTCGAACAAGTTAGAATATGGTAATTAAAACAATCCTGAGTAGGTTTCAGATAAATGGGTAAAGGTTGATTGAAACACACAAGTTATAGAAACAAGAAACTGTATCTTTTGAAGGACTCTCCGATTGTAGTGATACGTGACAGCATCATATTATGGCATGCACATTCAGATACAAATTCAAACCCTTAAAAAATATGCTTTTAAAATGTCAATGATATATTTGCCCTGAAATCTCGTTTCGGTTTAGCATTCTACAATCCATTTTAGTATAACCCACAGGACCGGTCCCGACTTTTCTCGACTCAACTCTTTGCCTGTCACGAATATTTGTTACCACTGACCTAGATAACTGTAAGTGAGGTGTGCTGCATGCAAGGGACGGAATCTCGTTGTCGACGGTGAGTGGATACATACAAATCAATTTCGCCTAGTGAGTTTGTAACGGAACTTGAATATTGGTAATATATTGCAATAGGATTTGATGTTCAACAAAAACATACTCACTTGTTATTGTTTGTTGCATATGGGACTTCAGATTCAGTGAAGTATTTTTATATAAGGTTCAAGGTTCCTCGATTTGTTATTGCAGCCCATGATTACACAATGCCATTTAGAATCTGGTCAAATGTAACATATATTATATCTGGGATTACACTTTCTTAGTAAAGTACCCATTCTAGCACTTTTGTTGGGATGAGTCCCATCCGGGATTCGAACCCACACCCTCAGAGTCAGGCACCTAATCGCCAGCACACAAAATCAGCCGCCTAACCCGCTCAGCCACCGCGACTTATTAATAAATGGAAGTCGGACAACTGGTAGTCTAGACTGCGGACTTTGTGTACCCCTCTGATAAGTGTAACTTGTCACGGCTCCCACTGCCGACAACTAATCCCAAATATAACATATGTTATGTGTGTAGCCCATTTTGGTCTCTTGTCAAGGTTTTGTATTGTTAATACACTGTAAATAAACTTCCTTTACAACCAATACACTTATAACGAACTTATATTCTGAATAATTTTTAAATATCTGTTTTAGCTTTCAACACACTCGTTCATGTCATGAAGACCAGGTCATGTTATGGCTGTTAAGTGGTTCACAAACATATCGTTGCTTAAAATGTCAGGGGCATGTACAAAACAATATTCTCAAAACATTTCTACAGCAAACGGACGTGGGTGACTCACGGGTGAAGATTATGTTTCTGCGAGGGGTTATTGGTAAGTTCTGAAAGACGAGCTAAAGATATCGAAATATTTTATTCCAAAATAATCCCTTCAACAAACCCCCGCACTGGTACACATTTGCCGACGATGTTTGAGAGATATTATTCCAGTTTCGTGGAAGTATTTCTCTTCGCTGCCAAACAGGTTCTCCAAGGCTGTTGTGACGTCATCGTTGGAGTTCCGGATAGAACGGGTTCCAGATCACACACTGGCGCAGTGATGACTTTGCATTAGGTCACCGCCACAGGCTAATTTGCATATCACATGACCAGACTATTCTCTTTGTATTTTGAACACAAACTGTTATCAGTACATGCTGACCCAATGCTGTGGTTTGCGATGCACTTTACATATTGTTTTGCCTAGTCGTATAGGAATGCTAGCTACTGCAGCTTTGACAGCGAGGCGCATGACTATACCTATTAATGGCTGGCTCGCTCTCCGTAGAGGTTAGGGGCGGTGGGGTAGCCTAGTGGTTAAAGCGTTGGCTCGTCACGCCAAAGACCCGGGTTCGAATCCCCACATGGGTACAATGTGTGAAGCCTATTTCTGGTGTCCCCCGCCGTGATGTTACTGGAATATTGCTAAAAGCGGCGTAAAACCAAACTCAGTCAGTCAGTCCGTAGAGGTTACGACGACATAACACGGTCTACATACAACGTAAACATAGGGCATCATCGCAAATGGACCTTGGTTCTCATGTTTTAGTATAGTGACTATTGAATCGTGTTGCTCAGAATTGTATTTTTTTTAAATAATTGTATTTTTGTGAAGAGGAACACTTTTGTTTAATAGACAACTTCTTTATAGCAACAGGTGCGACGTTTCGGTACAGATCATCATTTGCCTGATAACGTCGCACCTATTGCAATAAAAAATTATTCTTCATCAAACCAGTTTCTGGGGCGGTGGGGTAGCCTAGTGGTTAAAGCGTTCGCTCGTCACACCGAAGACAAGGGTTCGCTTCCCCACATGGGTACAATGTGTGAAGCCTATTTTTGGTGTCCACCTCTGTGATGTTGCTGGAATATTGCTAAAACTAAACTCACTCACTCATACCAGCTTCTAAATGCTAGTTAAAGGAATTACATTTTTGTGGTCTTGTGGTAATTATTGTTTCAATGGCGTTTGACGGCACGGCTTTTAAAGTTTGGACGTCAGAGATGTAATAAAATTATGTTTTGCGTTCTCTTTTTTCAGCTTTGTTGTCGTAAAATGTTTAGTTCATGTTTTTGAGGTCCTGTTTTGCTGTTGCATTTCTTTGTTGACTGCCCGGTCGTTTCGAGTGCTGAAATTCGTTGTGCAGAGTTGCATCCCTTGTATACACCAGGACCCTATGATCATGGGTTCGAATATCGTTTCGCCATGATTATAGTTGTATCACCATGACATCTGTGATTGTCCGTGGTTGAAAACATCTGACATCTACATCACTTTAGACTTTCCTCCCTCCTCAACCTCTCCGTTAAACCTAACTCACTCACCCCAACTGCAAGATGACATTCCCTTGAAGATCCGGGTTAGAATGGGTCTTCAGCAACCCATGCTTGTTGTGAGAGTCGACTAACGGGGATTGGGTGGTCAGGATCACTGGCTTGGTGGACACATGTCATCTTATCCCAATTGCGTAGTGATCACTGCATTGTCTGGTCCAGGTTCGATTATTTACAGACCGCTGCCTTATAGCTGGAATATTGCTGAGTGCGGCGTAAAACTAAACTCACTCACTCACCCAATTTGGTAGATCGTTGCTCGTGATACTGATCACTGGATTGTTTGGTCCCGATTCGATTATTTACAGACCGCCGCCACATAGCTGGAATAGCTTGCGTCCGGCGTTAAACAACAAACAAACAAAAGTATCAGTGTTTGTATACATAATGTTATACACGTAACACAGATATTTGTGACATTTCAGGTTTATAACGGCCACAGAGACATTATCAGAATGACGACGGTGAGGCTGAGAGACGACGGCGGCGACGGGCTGTCGGTTATCACGCACAACGACTATCGCTTTCCCAACTTCCCCAGTAAAAAGGCCATCGTAAATATGGCCTCTGTGAAGATCAGGTCGGATGACATCATCATAATGACATACTTCAGGTCAGGTATGTCCACTGCTACAACAAACAGTTTTTTTTAATACAAATTGTATGATGAACGGGTACCGGCGGAGCAGGATATGCTAACCCTTTCACCAACACCTGTATCATCGCTGATTTTCAGTAATCCTTCCATATATATCTCTGCGCATTTTACTTTTCACCACATCTCTGCATTTTACTTTTCACCACATTTCTGCATTTTACTTTTCACCACATCTCTGCATTTTACTCCCCAAAATCAATTTCCATCACAATAACTCCCTCGTAGACATTTCATGTTGGAAAATATTTTTTATAAAATTATAATTAACAAATACACGTGCGTAACTTTAACATGTCAAAGGAAAAACACAACCCATGTACCACTATATTGGAATTCTTTAAAACCTGCAGAAAGTGAGGAATCGTACGTGCATGAATCACACACTCAGAATTCGCCTATAACGCTAAGGGTTTGCCGAACTGTAGACCATGTCTTGTCACTGAAAATGATTCGCCGAACTGTTGACCATGTCTTGTCAGTGAACGTGATGCGCCGAACTGTAGACCATTTACTGTCAGTGAATGTGATGCGCCGAACTGTTGACCATGTCTTGTCAGTGAAAGTGATTCGCCGAACTGTTGACCATGTCTTGTCAGTGAACGTGATGCGCCGAACTGTAGACCATTTACTGTCAGTGAATGTGATGCGCCGAACTGTTGACCATGTCTTGTCAGTGAAAGTGATTCGCCGTACTGTTGATCATGTCCTATCAGTGAAAGTGATGAGCCGAACTGTAGACCATTTGCTATCAGTGAAAGTGATTCGCCGAACTGTTGACCATGTCGTGTCAGGGAAAGTGATTCACCGAATTGTAGACCATGCCTTGTCAGTGAAAGTGAACACTAAAGTATAATTTCTCGTGCAATCAAATTTACGACAATTCGTATTTTTAGCTGGTAAGTAACTGAGTAGATCTTACTTTAGGTTTCCAGGAACCCAGCCACTGACTGTTTATGTATTTAGCATGGATTGTGTTTGTGACACAGATATGGACGTGTATAACTTTGTGTTATGTCTAGTGAGTGAGTGAATAACAATAATCCAGCATTATCATGGCAGGGGACACCAGAAATGGGCTTCACACATTGTAACCAAACTAACGTCTAAAACAAACGCCACCAAAATATAGATGATTGTAAATTTTCAAAATAATTGTCAATCTGTTCGAAATTAGCTAAAACACATCTCTCGAACACAACATGTGTATTCCCAGTGAACTCTTGCACTTTCGTATTTAGTGAAGAAAAACCCGAATTTACCCGCGTAAAATTGAAATTGTGCACAAAGTTACCCGTATCAGATTAGGGTGTAAAAGCTGACCATTTTTATTCTCTTTCATTTTAATTGATTGACAACCAGGAACATGCCTGTTTTAACAGCAGAGCAGAGGTATGCTACATATGAGAGCAACACAAGAGCATGTGGCTTGGACCATGAAATGCTGCAAATCCACCATCGCCAGACTTGTCACACCTCTACAAGAGACTGGCATTACTGCAGACAGGCCAAGGAGTGGTAGACCAAAGGCCACCACCGAACAAGAAGACCGGTATTAAGTTACGGGAGTAGTATACACAATGGGCTACGGGACCAGGTCCCTCCCAATGGCTCAATTTTAAAAACTGAGCCCTTGGGAAGTCCCTTATAATCCCGTAGCCCCATTGTGCATACTACTACTGGTGTTTCACCTGAGGAACCGCTACGTCACTGTGACGTCATCAAGCGCCAACAGTCTTTGACATGCGGTCAGCAGACAGACTGTGGCCAGACGACTCCTCCATCATTGTCTCGGTGCCTATCGACCTTTCAAGGACATTACGTTGACGAGCCAACAACGACGTGCCAGATTGAGATGGACCAGGACTGTGTCACACTGGCAGCAGCGAAACTGGTGAAGAGTGCTCTTTAGTGACGAAAGCAGGTTGCAGCTCTTCAAGTCTGACGGACGAGGTCGCCCGATCTGTCCCAAGTTGAACACCTTTGGGACCAACTGGGACGTCGTATTAGGAAACGCCAATACGAGGAACGCTTTGGCAGTTGCTATGCAAGTGGACTGGCGTCGGATCCCTTATCAAGACGTCAGAAGACTCACCTACTCAGTTCTACACCTGGTTCGGGCCTGCATCACTGCTAGAGGTGTCCACACCCGGTATTGAACAATATGTGCTGCCCAGAAAGTTGTTAAAGCTCTCAGTCAATTTTGCATTGGTGATACTGGGCAATGCACCCAATGTCATTCATGTGCCATTAGATCACGAGCTGCGTCGTTTTTCTTCTTGCTACCCATTAAATACTGTTGCTGAATGATTGCCTCTTACAATAAAACATTTAATGTTACCATAATTCGGTTTTGTTTTGTTTTAGACCAGAAACATATTTGGTGGCGTTTCTTTTGGACGCTAGTTTATGTGGGGAATCGAACCCCAGCGTCTTCAGCGTGACGAGCGAACGCTTTAACCACTGGGCTATCTTATATCACATACCCACACCGCCTTACATGTAAGGCATTATATAATCCCCTTGTATATAATCCCCTGTCGACTTCAGCTGTTTATAGGGGCGGTGGGGTACCTAGTGGTTAAAGTGTGCGCTCGTCACGCCCAAGACCCGGGTTTGATTCCCCACATGGGTACAATGTGTGAAATCCATTTCTGGTGTCCCCTGCCGTGATATTGCTTGAATATTGCTAAAAGTGGCGTGAAGCTAAACTCGCTCACTCACTCATTCAGATGTTTGTAGGGGCTGTGGGGTAGCCTAGTGGTTAAAACGTTAGATAATCGTACCCGGATCTAACTGTATACAGAGGCTATAACTAGCTAGAGAGCACCTGCAGCGTTGTTTATTTCCTGCTGCTGGTAACATTAATTCCGCATGGACAGTTTTAATGCATATTTAGTTGAATGTATTTATCTGATGCACAGTTTCGTGCGGAGGTCTCAATAAGTGGTGTGTTTATCTGTTAATGTACTCGTTTTAAGTATGTACATTATTATCTACTTAAATATTAAGTAGTCATATGAATTCGTTTCTTTTCATATCGAGGTCAAGAACAGAAGTGTAACGTGGACACAGCAACATTGTGTGCGTGCGAGTCAGCTAACCTGCTCGGTGAAACAAATTTGCTTTAAATTGACCAGCGCGTCTAATGGACAGGGGATGGCCCTGTGTTGGAACTTTGGAAATAATTTCTTATGTCATCCTGCTCTGAATTCTATATAATACGCCTCGGTATTATAGACCCGTGAATATCCCGGTTAGAATTGGTCGTTAGTAACCCATGCTTGTCGTAAGAGGCGACTAACAGGATCGGGTGGTCAAGCTCGCTGACTTGGTTGACACACGTCATCGTATCCCCATTGCTCAGATCGGTGCACATGCTGTTGATCACTGGATTGTTTGGTCCAGTCTGGATTATTTACATATAGAGATATAGCTGGAATACTGCTGAGTGTGTCGTTTATCAACAAACCAACCAACCAACCAACCTAGGTATTATAGATGAAGCTGAAACTGTAGTGTATGTTCCCTATTTTATGGAGGGCGGAAGGTCGCGGGTTCGATCCCCGACCGCGTCATACCAAAAGACGTTCAAATATGGTACTTGTTGGTCCCTGCCTGGCGCTCGGCATTAATGGGTACAACAAGGACTGGTCGGCTCGGAGTCAGTATAATGTGTCTGAGTGGGGTATTCATGCTTCACTGCGGCATGGTATCTCAGTGGGCTAGCACTATAAAACCAGCTTAAGTCTGGGCTAGTACAAGCAGCCACACATACACACGCATGCATGCACGTCGTCATATGAGCGAAATATTCTCAAGCACGACGTAAAACCCAATTTCACCTCACCTCACCCTATTTTTATGATCTTATGGACATTATGTATCCATAACCCTCTGTCCCAGAGGTCACGGGTTGACCCATGGACTAAAATGCTGCAATTCGATGTGCAGAACTACTCCCTTCAGTTATGCCAGGATCCACTGATCGCCGGTTTGAAACCCAGAATCGAAAAGATTACTATTTTGTTGGCTGTGCAACCATCTACTTTATACACTGGTTAATGTGAAACGTCCACAGTAGTATGACGTTAAGATGGTTTCCTACCATACTAAACACAACTGAAAGCTGAACTATTTACTGTTGGACGGTGGGGTAGCCTAGGTGTTCGCCCGTCACCCCGAGACCCGTTTTCGATTCCCATATGGGTACAATGTGTGAAGCCCATTTCTGGTGTCCTCAGCCGTGATGTTGCTGGAATATTGCTAAAAGCGGCATAAAACTAAACTCACTCACACACTGAACTGCTGTTAAACTGGGTTAAACTCTTTTACTGTATCATTTCCATTCTTCGTGAACACCCGGTGTCATCCCCGATATTTAGTGATCCATCCGTATAATTTTCACAGCTGTTTATCTTTTCACGGCAGACCCGAGAAGGTCCGGGTTAGAATTGATCTTCATCAACCCATGATTGTCGTAAGAGGCGACTAACGGGGTCGGGTGGTCAGGCTCGCTGACTTGGTTGATACATGTCATCGGTTCCCAATTGCGTAGATCGATGCTCATGCTATTGATCACTGGATTGTCTGGTACAGACTCGATTATTTACAGACCGCCGCCATATAGCTGGAATAGTGCGGCGTAAAACTAAACTCACTCACTCTTTTCACAGCAAGTGGCTTTATTTCTGAGCATATGAAATCTGGTTGTTTTACACTGACGTGTATTTTAATGCAGGTACACACTGGATATGGGAGCTGTCACGACTTCTCTTGGCAGGCAAGCTGGACAAAACGGACATCGACAAGACATCGACCATGCTGGAACTGTCGGATGAGGAGAAGTACAAAGACCTCCCATCTCCCAGACTCCTCAACTCCCACGCACCGTTAGGTCACCTGCCAGACGAGGTCAAGGTCAAGAAACCAAAAATTGTGCACGTCATTCGCAATCCCAAGGATGCCATTGTTTCTTATTTCGTGTTTTTGAAAAAGATGGGCATCAGCGACTACCATGGGAAGTGGGAGAACTATGTTCGCCCTGCAACAGAGGGGAGATGTAAGTTACACTGTAGTGTCAGGCAATGAATACTTATTGTTACAAATTTTGTGAATGGAGGGTGCTTCTGTAGAGTATAATAGATAATATGGCTACATATAGGGCAAAACTCAACGGGGGAAAGCTCTAAGCATATAACATATAACATAATGGACATTAATATTACCCCGTATAACCCAAGCTGCTTCAAGGCGCTAGAAGGTTAATAGTCTCATGACTTATACCACCGGGTACCCATTTTCTCCTTGGTGAACAGAGGCAAATTTGAGCAAACTCACTTGCCTAAGGTGAGACCAAATATGGCACGTGTGCTTTGCGGTGATGTGTTTGGAAAACACCACACTTGACGAAAAAAGCGATTTTTACTAATAGATAGAAATGAATAATAATACATTTTTTTCACAACATTATATATGAAATATAATTATTTCTTTGAAAACGTATTGGACAAGAGGACATATTTTGCAATGAGGTGTGATTCTATGTCACGTCCAAGAAGCAACATGATGATCCGTTGTATGGTTCAGACCACCTTGAGGCCTTAATAAAAATATAAATAAATAAACACACAAACTGGGAATATGTATCAGTGGTTTATTTGATATGTTTTTTGTATAGAAATGTTATATATGGTTCAATGTTTCAGTTGAATACGGTTCCTGGTTCGACCATTTGAAGGGGTGGGAGGAAGTGAAGAAAACTACCGACATTCCCTTCCTGACACTCTTCTATGAAGACCTTAAAGAGGTCGGCCATGATACTCGGGAGATCAAGGACATAGAATATAGTCACAGGCAATGTTACTCAGGAAAAGGACCTAGAATATAGTCACAGGCAATGTTACTCAGGGCAAGGACCTAGAATATAGTCACAGGCAATGTTACTCAAGACAAGGACAGCAGATACAATCAAGGGCAATGTCCTAAGGAAAAGGACCTAGAATATAGTCACAGATCTAGACAATGTTACTCAGGGCAAGGACATAGAATATAGTCACAGGCAATGCTACTCAGGGCAAGGACATAGAATATAGTCACAGGCAATGTTACTCAGGAAAAGGATATAGAATATAGTCATAGGCAATGTTACTCAGGGCAAGGACATAGAATATAGTCACAGACAATGTTACCCACGGCAAGGACATAGAATATAGTCACAGATAATGTTACTCAGGGCAAGGACATATAATATAGTCACAGATCTAGACAATGTTACTCAGGGCAAGGACATAGAATATAGTCACAGACAATGTTACTCAGGGCAAGGACATAAAATATAGTCACAGTCAATGCTACTCAGGGCAAGGACATAGAATATAGTCACAGGCAATGTTACTCAGGGCAAGGACATAGAATATAGTCACAGGCAATGTTACTCAGGGCAAGGACATAGAATATAGTCACAGACAATGTTACTCAGGGCAAGGACATAGAATATAGTCACAGGCAATGTTACTCAGGGCAAAGACATAAGACCTATATTCACGTGGTGTGGTCTGGTGTGACGCAATTCTTAACTTTTAAGAAGGAAATACAACCTATTTGCAACCAGTACAACCTTAGATTATGACCCTGTGTCACCAGACAAAACAGGTAGCAACTCCTACTCAATATACGATAATATATAATGTTTGAGTTTTGGTACCGATGACATTATAACAAGAATACAACTGAATACAACATTTTCATTTAATCACTGTCTGTGCAGTCAGAGTCACTGCTCTAAGTCGGTTCTTCATCATTCTGGTTTCCGGCTGAAGCCTGTGTTCTTTTAGGATTACAGAAACATTTTTGTCGCATCTGTTATCTGGCGTGTCGTCTTATGTTTAATATTGTTTTTGTCTTCACAGGACACTTTCAGGGAGGCTAAGAAGTTGTGTGACTTTCTGGGCGTATCAAGGAGTGACGACTACATCAGACAAGTGTGTGACCACTGCGACTTTGACTCCATGAAGAAAGTCAAGGCTACAGCCGAGCTAACTGGCAAGGTTGCTTATCGGAAAGGCAAGTATATTTGATACTGACTGGGGTGACGTGGAGTTAACATCACATGAATTAAACACACAACAGCAAATGGAATAATTAAAAACGACAAAACCTTTTCAATAATCAGAAGAAATCCTTATTTAGATCAAAGCCCATTTTACGATTCCGACTTAGGGCGTCGTAAAACAATACTCACTCACCATATTAATATATGTTAACTTTATGAATAACTATCAAACAATGCTCACTCACCATATTATCATATACTAACTAGTAACTAAAACTATGACAGCTAAACATCAAGATAATGAATCGTTACTTACATGACACACAAAATCACATTTAATGACTTTCCAGGTGTAGCTGGTGACTGGAAGAACTGGTTCACTGTGGCCCAGAACGAGTGGTTTGATCAATATTATGCTGAACAAATGAAAGATTGCCCCGTGAAGGTTCGATTTACTCTTGATTAGGCATATTATGTTGCCTGCAGATGCCATGGCTATCAGGGTGAGGGTGGCACATTCTGTCGCTAACATCTTGTAGCTGCAAGCATTGTATTAATCAGATCAAGTTTTATATGTTGTTGGACACATTGAAACATTGCTTTTTTATATACATGAGCTCCTATACCGCAGCAAACCAAACAAAGTTGTACTTCCCTTAAAGGATCAAATGATATTTCCACCATGAACAGTTGTCGATAATGTTTCTGCAAGACGGCTTCAAGCACGCCTTGTGTTTCCTGTTCACAGAGGTGTATCAGTTGAGTGGGAAGAATGTCATGGAATGTGTAATGAAAATCAAAGGACCACAACTGTTCCATGTAACTACGGGAAGAGCTATATTTGCGGGCACCTTGTATCATCACTATTCGACAGTGCTTCATACATACATGCTTAGATACAGTCGGAGTCACACACTGGACCCACCCTATGGCGATTTCTTATAATTATGCCATTTTGTTTATGTTATTTATGGTCATATTGCCTGTTGATGTTTAACAAGTAGTTAAATATTTATCATATATTGAGAAGTGTATGCAATTCATTTCAGAACCGTCCTACGTTATCGTTGTATAGTGTGTTTATGAGAACTCAGTTTAGTTTTTACGAATCGTATTCCATTGCCAGTGTTGATTTTCTTTAACAGACGCCTAAATAGAGAAGGAAATTTGCAATGAGCCATCTTTTGTTTTGTTTTCAGACATGTTTGCGTTTGTACGTTCATATATTCATGAATGTCAATGGACAATCTTTAAATGCCCTTGTGGAATATCTTTATTTTACTTATAATGAAGCATTGTTGGAGGTAAGCAGATGTTACTACATTGGGTGTGCTGGAGTATTGTGAGTACCACAGTTTGGTCAGGGTAGGCACCTAGTATAATTACAACAATTTGATGGTGCTTTATTACAACAATTTGATGGTGCTTTATATACACAACATGCTTATGATATGGTCAGAATGGTACACTAGAGTACCACAGTTTGGTCAGGGTAGGCACCTAGTATAAATTACAACAATTTGATGGTGCTTTATATACACAACATGCTTATGATATGGTCAGAATGGTACATTAGAGCACCACGGTTTGGTCAGGGTAGGCACCTAGTATAAATTACAACAATTTGATGGTGCTTTATATACCCAACATGCCTATGGTATGGTCAGAATGGTACAATAGTGTACCACAGTTTGGTCAGGGTAGGCACCTAGTATAATTACAACAATTTGATGGTGCTTTATATACACAACATGCTTATGATATGGTCAGAATGGTACATTAGAGCACCACAGTTTGGTCAGGGTAGGCACCTAGTATAAATTACAACAATTTGATGGTGTTTTATATACACAACATGCTTATGATATGGTCAGAATGGTACAACAGAGTACCACAGTTTGGTCAGGGTAGGCACCTAGTATAAATTACAACAATTTGATGGTGCTTTATATACACAACATGCTTATGATATGGTCAGAATGGTACAATAGACCTTCAGCAATTTTTACTATTTGGAAATAATTGTTTGTTGTCACTTGTGTCAGTTAACGTTGGGGTATTTACCAGCTTGAAAGACTTGCTTCATGTTCATGTTAAACACAAACTACTACATTGTGTGACCTTTTTTAAATAAAGTCCATGTGAATTGACTTCTTTTCTTTCTTGTATATTTATAATTCAGACACATCTCGTTGTGTTTTAGTGACTGATTCCTATAATCAAGCTCATAATATCCCAAGGTATAGTAAATACTTGGTAACACAGTTGGTCACGTAATAGTAGGGCAGGTAAATGGGTCATGGGACTACGCGAAACTTTACGTTGTTGAGTACTTCCGGTGACAGTGTTTTACAGCAATGGCGATAGCACTGTTACCTGGGACATCACCTAGCCAATCACACTCGACACACACGCAATGTCAGTTAGAAAACTATGACATATAACAGGCTAAAAATATACTTGGACAAGGTTGCATGAATAGCAAGTGCATATCTGTCAAAGCGGTTGCAGAGTTGTCAAGTCAAGTCAAGTGTTTATTTCCAGTACGAAGGCCTCAGGCCCATTTACAATGCAAAATATATACAGTTTTGTATACAATAGATATACATTGCAATATTACCTTAGTTTACACTATATTATATATATATATATATTATGGTGAACAAACATTGTATACATATACCGTATATATAAATACGGAAAATGTACTAGTTTTAAAAACCTTAAGTAAATTTTATGGCATGCATATAAATTAAGAGAGAGTATGTGTAAAACCTGAGATGATAGGCATCACATATACAATGTTTGTTCACCATAATATTTATTATATATCTATAATATATGTGAAAGTTTTAATGTTGTTGGAAACAGTGAGACATATCTATGCTATATAATGTGAAAATGAATAAAAAATGGTACTCGTGTTCAGTACCTAAATTCCAATATGGACATAAACGTTGATATTTATCTATTCCTAACCACCTCCCTTCATTATATTTTAATCTTGATAGACCACATCTGAAATTAACGAATATATTTCTAAGTCGTTTGTCAAAAATGCAATCTAAATATTTCTCAGGAGCTAAAATGCTTTCATACTCACGATAAATACAATATCTGGAGCTATTTTTCAGAGTACAAGTCCAAGATTGGAAGAACATATTAATAGCAACATTTTTAAAGGCATTGATAAAAGAGGATATATCTCCTACAGGTTGAAACATCCATACATAACCAAAGCCATGTGTCGTTAATGGCCGCTACTCTTTACATCCATTTCTTTGTTTTCATCAAAAGGATGGTACACGTAACGATGAAGTTGTAATGTGCGCAGATCGGGGAATCGTTTGAATGGATTTGTTTTTAATAGTAAGAAAAGAGAAAGAGGAATTTGCAGTTGTTAATATATTTATTACCATTCATCATGGCACATATCTATTAAAGTTATCTTGCTCATAATATACCACATTAGAGAAGGTGCTTAATAACAGTGCTTGAGTTGGTGAGAAAGTGCTTAAACAGGCCGGGATTTCTTGTGAGGGTCGCTGGGAGTAGCCCAGTGGTGTAGTGGTTAGAGCGTCCGCCCGTGGTGTAGCGGAAGGCCCGGAAAGCGGAAGGTCGATCCCCCCCGACGTCATACCAAAAGACGTTCAAATATGGTACTTGTTGGTCCCTGCCTGGCGCTCGGCATTAATGGGTACAACAAGGACTGGTCGGCTCGGAGTCAGTATAATGTGTCTGAGTGGGGTATTCATGCTTCACTGCGGTATGGTATCTCAGTGGGCTAGCACCATAAAACCGGCTTCAGTCTGGGCTAGTACAAGCAGCCGCACATACACATACACACGCATGCACGTCGTCATATGAGCGAAATATTCTCAAGCACGACGTAAAACCCAATTCACCTCACCTCACCTGCTTCGATTAAATGGTGTTGTGTTAGTATTATGTCTTTTAAATGTTCAACCATCCGGTAATTAAAACTGACATTTGTGCTATCTGTTTTGACGTTATTACTTATGTTGAATGTGATCACATGTTTTCAAGTCGGTGATATTCGGTGAGAAGCTGGCTCGAGTACCTCGTGGAAAGAGAATACGTCTGGTTTTCATTTCTTGCTGCTTAAGGTCCAGAATGCACATGCGTATATATAAAAGCTGTATATGCCAAGCTGTTTTACATACAATACATTGTCACTATAGAAGTCTGTGGAAAACATTTTGTTTCACTAACCTTTAGGAGTCAGGCAATGAACACAAGACATGGTGCAACCATTCGTTACTGATTTTCAGTTATCCATTCAGTTTTCACTGCTAATTTGCAGGTTTGCGCTCAATGGAATCTGTTCCGAGACAGGTTATTCTCTGGTCTTATTGTTACATATTTGTTTTGTTTTTCAGTAAGTTTATCGAGTATGACCCATTGTTTAGCAGTGGGCAGTGGGAATCGCAGGAGTTACCTCCCTTTTGTCAATTATCATGGATGTGAGAACCACATCGGAAATCCGGTGATTACGAACAAACGTGTATTTCTACAGTGAGTGAGTGAGTTTAGTTTTACGCCGCACAGAGCAATATTCCAGCTATATGGCGGCGGTCTGTAATAATCGAGTCTGGACCAGACAATCCAGGGATCAACAACATGAGCATCGATCTGCACAATTGGGAAGCGATGGCATGTGTCAACCAAGCCAGCGAGTCTGACCACCCGATCCCGTTAATCGCCTCTTACAACAAGCAAGAGTTACTGAAGATCAGTTCTAACAATGCACGGATGGAATGATTATTTTCCCCCTTCAGGCCACCAAGCACTGTTTTCTAGATATACACATGCAACGATCAAAGGCGATCATCATTTGCAATACGAGTATCCGTCGTTAAACATTATGAAGTTTAGGAAGAAGAAATATAGTTTATTGTTGTGTCACATGCTGAATTACAATAAAAGACATTTCGTCGTTCCAGAGATTTAAAAACAGCATCTGGCCATATGGTCTATGAGACACAAATATAACAGTTACGTAAACACATTGATAATAAAGTCATACCCACCCAAACATACACACACGCAAGCCCCCCGACCCCGACCCCCACAAATACACACACACACACACACATAAATATACACAGACACACATAAATACACACAGACACACATAAATACACACACATTCGCGTTCTTACACTAAAAAGCATAAATATGTAAACAGCAAACATGCTATTCCACAGACATATTTCGGCACCTAAACACAGTATGGAGGAGTGCGGCAAGGGGCTTTATGACCTGATTATTAGTAAGTAAGAATACCATTTTGTCTACTGATGACATACATATAGACGGGAACAAAGGATGGACACTGGTTATTTCTTTCAAAAGACTACACCTGAGATCTGAAGAATAATCACAGTTAACCAGTGCTAGCCCAATAGTTACAGCGTTAACGCTGCACGCCTACGATATGGGTTCGATTCTTAGAATGGGTACAATGTGTGGAGCCCATTTCTGCTGTCCCCTGCCGTGATATTGCTGGAATATTGCTAAAAGCGGGGTAAAATTGTGGTCTGCAGTAAGTGTACGTGTCGATTGGTTTGGTACAGTAAGCTGTGGTTTTCTTTAACTAGGGCTCTCCTGTTGGAAATTTCAGATCACGTTACACTGTACAACATACGCGTTTCCACATACATCTTCTTTGATTAAGGGTAGCCTAGAGGTTAAAGCGTTCGCTCGTCACGCCAAAGACCCGGGTTCGATTCCCCACATTGATACAATGTGTGAAGCCCATTTCTGGTGTCCCCTGCCGTGATATTACTGGAATATTGCTAAAAGCGGCGTAAAACTAAACTCACTCACTCACTCCTCTGTGATTTGATCTACGTGTATATGAGTATTGGTACACAATGACCATAGAGTATACATCTCTGTGAGAGCTACGGTAACGTAAATCTAACTTTGATGTCAGAGTCCGCCATCTTCTCTTGGTACAGCTGATCAAACCACTCGTTCTGGGCCTCAGTGAACCAGTTCTTCCAGTCACCAACTTCACCTGGAAAGTTACAAAAACTAATGATTTTGATGTCATTATACTGAACATTTGTAGCAGCTTTGGGAACATGTGTAAACAAACATATGTGCTTGCGAGTATGTGCTTCATTCTGTTTGTTAGTTCCATTCCCAGACTCAACCCCTAAAACACTATAATCTTACTTACTGAGAAAGTGTCATATAACTCATAGAACATTTGACCACTTTCTAAAAAGACATTGTGCGTTCACATCTTTGGGAACTTCTTAAAGAGAAGGGGCGTTGGGGTAGCCTAGTGCACGCGGTTAAAGCGTTTGCTCGTCACGCCGAACCCCCGGGTTCGATTCCCGACATGGGTACAATGCGTGAAGCCCATTTCTGGTGTCCCCTGCCATGATATTACTGGAATGTTGGGGTAGCCTAGTGCACGCGGTTAAAGCGTTTGCTCGTCACGCCGAACCCCCGGGTTCGATTCCCGACATGGGTACAATGCGTGAAGCCCATTTCTGGTGTCCCCTGCCATGATATTACTGGAATATTGCTAACTCACTCACTCACACTAAAAGAAGAACTTTACGATTTCTAAACAATAGATAAGAGTTTGTTCACTGCAACTCTAGTTCGAAGCATCAAGAAAAACACCGACAAGAAACATCCTGTTCAAGTAAAACTTACTCCGATATACTGCAGTTATACTTGTGGGAATAAAACCCGTTTGACCTGACAGTTCGGGACGAACCACGAGGCCACCAAGCAACCCTCCACTCAAACAGACCAGTTATGTAAAACATACCTCCACTGTAGGCTGCGGATCTTGACTTCTTCTGTTGCATGTTCCCAATGCGGGCGAGGTCAATCGCCTCCCGCAGGAACTCGGTGCTGCGACATGATCCCAGGAACTCGTTCACTTTCCTAATCTCTCGTAGAGGATCCTAGAAACAATAAAAATCAAAGTAAACACGATTATCAAATCACACAAACTACCAAGACCTAGACTGTTTTCATTGATTAATAATATACATGTGTACCTTGAAATGTAAGTGTTTGAACGTGTCGTTGTAGTTTACACCGGACAAGAAAAAGGGGCAAAACATGAATGGATCCCGGAATGGACACGGGAAACCCAACCGTCTAAAGCACCAGGGGTCACCAGTCGAGTCCTTAGGCCCTCGTGTCTTTGGGAGGATTTAAGATAAAAACTAGAGGACAATATGAGATGACCTCCGACTCGAAATGCTTCACATGATATTCTACTCAATGGAATCTGTTTCGAATGACACTGACGTTTCATATATAATTGCGTTTGTTTAAATTTGATAAATATATAGACATTTCTCAATACAAATAGTTCCAAAAGTGCATATGCAGCATTGAGAAATAATCACTCGCCTCCTGTAAGTCCTCATAATGGAGGGTAAGTATCGGAAGATCAGGATGCGTCTTCTGAAAGTATTCCCACTCGAGGACGTGGTCGAACCAAGACCCATAGTGAACTGTGGCAAAAGAAGAACTCGTATGGTCAATACCCTATGAAACTGTCAGTTCATTGATATGGTGTGTGTTTAAGTATGTTGTTTAACGAACGCCGCACTAAACAACAATCACCCGATCCCGTTAGTCGCATCTAACGACAAATATGGGTTGCTAAAGACCAGCGTTAACTCGGATCTTAAATGCGCAATGTGCTTATTACGAAATTGAATGAAGTTTCTTAAAGATTTTTAAAAGGGTAACAAAGAGCCTCTTCTTATATCCCACGTGTCCATAGCGTGATCATTTAGTACCAAACCAAACAATATGCATAGCCCATCAAACAAATTTCAGTTTCTGAACAATGCGGCTACACGGACGAATAATTGATACGGATTATCACAGATGTACTTAAATGCAGTTGCACACTTCTACAAGACTTCGCCCTGAAAACTTCAGTTCTAACTCTAACACTATTGTGATATAAAAGGAAAGAGTATCTCAAATTTCGGATTGGAGCAGTTCAAAGATTTCCCAAAAGGCCTTGGTTCATTTCAAGTTTCACCGACTGTTTGAAGGATTATATAAAATAGAAAATGACATTACATTCTTACATTTGCCGAGAACGCAGTATTCCATGTAATTCTCCCAATTGTCTTGGTACCTGCACTGTCGTGTGTTTCGGGTGTGGTTGTACGATGCCACTGTTACATCTTTAAGATTCCGCATCACATACACAAGTTTACATCTCTTCTTGAAAATGTCAGCCGGGAGCAGCTTCACGTTGTCATGACTGTTGAGAATTCTGGGTAACGGAAGTGACGTCACATTCTGTGGAAGGTATTCAGTCACCCTTGTGATCGTCTCCACACTGTTCAGATTTGTATGACCTGCGACAAGATGTCGGACCATCTCGCTGACCCAGTGTGTGCCTGAAACAGTTGGAGACCAAGGAAGATGGGATCATTGACATTGTAATCACATGACGTGTAGACAAGACCTAGCACATCCACGGATCAGTCAGGTGGTGCGGAAGGGTAGTCTGTTCTAAATGCAGTGCTCTCAGGGCCAAATAGCTGGTTCGATTCCCAGATTGTGAGAAATCAAATCTTGGTGTCCGACAATGATATGTCTGGAACATTACAAGAAGCAATGTACACATCCTCTCATTCACTCATCTAACACATTTGCATGGGCAAGAACAGATTCGTGCACCAAATTCTAATGGTAAGGGCTGGCACTAATAGAAGGATGGGACCCTTGAAGATCCGGGTTACAATGGAAAAGCAAACTTCAGTAACCCATGCTGGTCGTACGAGGCGACGAACGGGATCGGGTGGTCAGGCTCGCTGACTTGGTTGATGCATGTCATCGTAACCAAATTGCGTAGATCGATGCTCATGCTGTTGATCACTGGATTATCTGGTCCAGACTCGATTATTGACACATCGCCGCCATGTAGATGGAATATAGTCGTATGGATTATTAAGGACCAATTCTAACCCGGATCTTCACGGAAGACAAGCATGGGTTGCTGAAGATCAATTTTAACCCGGATCTTCACGGGTATGTGTTTCTAATAAGGGTTACCTGATTTCGGGTAAGCACAGATGAAGATGTCATCGTTTCTGATTGGGAGGTTGTGGATGTTGGTGATAGAGTCGATGTTGGGGAAGTTTGGGTAGCGGATACCGTCGTGTTCAGTGTGCCAGATGGTGTCGCCACCGGCGTCCTCCACCTTAACACGTGACATCCGAGCTAGTGCAATCGACGATTGAATCATTGGCTTTAAAAGAAACGATTAAACAGATGTACCTCTGGGTAATTTATAGTGTATGAATCAATGTGTTTCGTATATAGGTCTGAGGACTCTTTAAAAATAGAAATAGGTACTCCAGGTACCTGGTACATTGGAATGACACTATGTACAGTGTAGCAACACATCTTTCATGTTAAAGAAATGCACTTATAATAGTAGTATTATAATATATGACAGTACAGTTTCGGTGAAAATTTGCAGTTTTATTAAAGTTATAGATTAAAGAGTGAGTGAGTGAGTTAATATTTAACGTCACATCGGCAATATTTCAGCCATATTGTGACGACAAAAAGTTATGTACTAAGAATAAACATATGCATACTTATCTTAAAACCTGCCAGCGAAGGACAGTATAACGACAAGAATATCACAATTCGATTAAAACTAAAGTACTGTCGGAAATAGAAAAAATCTGTTTTAGGCTGTTACTCTGTATCCCTAAAATATACACAACTGCAAATAGCGTATGTCGAAATAACACACATCGGCCTATAACTTGGCGTTCAGTGGGATGCGTAACAGGATATCAAGAAAAGCATGTTTACTCGTAAAATCGGGCAAAACTTAGAAAAAATACGAATAGCTGCTGAAAACAATAGATCAGACTGTAGATGGCAATTAGGTCGCTCAGCCAGGTATGACGACGGACCGTCGACTCACCTGGCATGAAATGCATGTGCTGCCTACAGGCACAAGGGGACATCTCAAAGATATTTTGTGCTTTTTCATGTGTGCTGACTATGTCTCACATATTGATTGCCCTAAAGGATTATCTTATCTTAGCTGATACTCTATCCCCTAGCCCGACCCCAACGATCATCTGGGACACCCCTCTAGGTTTTGCTTTTGAGACGAACCCTCCTATCTGTTTCTTTTTATAGTGACAGTGAGACTTCATGGAAGCTACATCCTTAACAGTTTCAGCATTAAAGTTATTATTTTTTACGCCAACTATCGTTTATAATGAAGCTACGTCTAATTTCAAATTGGGCATTTAAAAAGTGTCCTTTGTAATACAATATCGTCGCACATTAATTTGCATAAAGCCATGGTCTGTTCCAAATAAACCGTTTTGGACTTAGAAAAAAATCGCATTGCTCATTTCTGCACTAATCTCTCCTCAGTAAAGTCCTTTTTCTACGTTTCCTATGTCCCTACCACTGAGACTGTAGTTAGGCCGAACTTAGTTTAACATATATTTCACACTTGCACATATCAGCTACATAAATTGTAAGAGATAAATGAGAAAATACAGGGTTTTTTTTTCTATTTCCGACACTACTTTAGTTTGAGTTCAGTGTAAAATGTTAAATCATTTCAAAACATCACAATATAAAATCGGGCTATAGATCGCCAACAACTGAAGGTAGATCACCATACTAGGGACCATGGGGGCTTACAGTACATTTGCTTCCTGCATGGGCCCTAGCTGGATTTATACACCATGCCTTCAGCCGCTGGCGATGGAAGGGAAATTTAGCCATAATTTAAAATAACAAATATTCTACGTTTAAAAAGCATGGTTGAGCTAAATTCACTTTGAAAGTTTTGGGACTTACGTATCCTCTCAGGTGGACAATAATTTTACGATACTTTAATCCCCTTTGAGGATACAGCCACTAACAATCGCAGTTTGCTAATTTATATTACCATTGATAATAAAATGACATTTATGTATTTACAAAACATATTGTTCAAACTTTATCCAATAATTCAATATAGATTAAAGATAGTGTTGATTGGACGTGGCGTTTTTTAAGCATCTAGCAGATCTAGTGATGTGATGCTCAGTTTTGCAAATTAAAGTTCTTTATAGGGTAAACGACGTGCGTTTAACACCCGTCAAGAACAGGCTTAGGATTGGTCTTCAGCAAGTCTTGTGCTAGGAGAGGCAATTGGTGACTGGTGGTCAGGCTCGCTGACTTGGCAAGTGCATGTCATCGTATCCTAATTACATGGATCGATGCTCATGATATCACTCACTAGATTGTCTTTTCCAGACTCGATTATTTACAGACCCCTGTCATATAGCTGGGATAATGTTGGCTGCGACGTTCATTGATCAAATAAATAAATAAACAAACAAACAGCTGCCCTTACCTTCAGATCTTCTGGTGACTCACACAAGTAGCTGTTG
The DNA here is from genome assembly GCF_003918875.1 of Haliotis rubra. Taxonomy (NCBI): domain Eukaryota; kingdom Metazoa; phylum Mollusca; class Gastropoda; order Lepetellida; family Haliotidae; genus Haliotis; species Haliotis rubra. Next base: position 19,518 of record NW_025765006.1, on the reverse strand, counting down.
TAGGTAAGCAGTTGCAGAGTTACCGAGATCTCTTCAAACCTTTTCTGGTAAACTATACAATGCGTTCACAACACAGATATATGGCGTCGCTCTGTTATTTCAAACGTAGATCTGTATCAAACTCAGTTATCTACAGACCTAATTTCTGCAATACAAATTTAAACTCATGAATTAATTCTAAACACGTTCATTGCTATTGTGTAGACAACAACGATTAACTCGAACAAAATCACCAGCTTTATGAATCATGCATCAATGGTATCACAGCTGAACGCTGAAGTTCCTTTTGTATTACGAATGATCCGTCATAAATTTACGTGCACATTTTTTAACTTTCGGAATGTATTTTAAATTTCATTTCGAACATGTGACTATTAACTTGATTGTTATACGTCACAGAATGCACACAATGCAAACTGAATCTTAAATAGTGAGTAAGAAACGTGGTTCAGTGAGAATCAAATTGACCTTATGCATGAACACGAATCAACCTGAATGTCATAACGCCCTGTTATTGAAGTGCATTTCCATGTATATACGTGGTCAATACTGGATCATTGTTAGAAAGAAAGTGGTAACGTACTTGCTGTTTTTAAATTTGTAAATATTTGATGATCTATATCATATTATTGGTTATATCAGGAAAGCTATCGTGATCATGTGATTGAGTTGGGTTTTAACGAATTCTAGCAATATTTCAGCCATTGTAGCCATGTGGGGAATCGAACCCGGGTCTTCGACGTGACAAGAGAACGCTTTAACCACTAGGCTCCCCCTATTCTGACAGAAACGACAATTGCCGTCGTTTAACGCCTTTTGGTCTGAAGCGGACTGAACATCGAAACACTGACCTTTCGTTCTCCGGAAAGCTGCTCAATTCACAACACGTAGAAGATTTCTAATAATGAACATGACAAGGGACGTAACTTCGATATCAGGTTATTATATAGCTTTAGTGAGTCTCAGGTCGGATGTCGCTTGTCGGATGTCGGGTGTCGGGTGTCGGGTGTCGGGTGTCCGATGTTCGAGGGAGACCTCCATGTAACTCACTCAGGTCAATATGGTTTGATATTTATCCGCTTATTATATAAGCATATGCACATCATTACGATCACGCCGCGCATGGCGGGCAAGGAGCCAGTCTATGTGAGGTGCCCACTGCAACGCTTAAAACATTTTTCGGCTATGGGAGATGTGTGAATTGTGAAACATGACGATCGGCTTACAAGCACTCTGCTTTTTGATTATATCTACAGACGATGAGGGTGTCCATGAAAATATTTATTGCTAGAAATAACAAATATAGAACATAGAAAAAACTTTATGGATAACAACTTCTTTATATTCGTGAGTGCGACGTTTCAATACAGATTCTTGTACCGTTGACATGTTAATCATGTTGTTTTTCTTTGTTACATTGTTACATTCAGTCAGTATCTATATACATCGCCCCTCTTCCTGTTCTATTCCTGCATGACAGCGGTACAAGATTCTGTATCGAAACGTCGCACTCACGAATAAAAGAAGTTGTTATCCACAAAGTTTGTTCTATATTTTACTTCCCAACTTCTAAAATGCCACTACAAAGAAGTTAGAAATAACGAAGTTCAAAATCTGGAAACAACAGCGGAGAAACATAAAATCGTCCTACTGTTCAGTCCTATCACTATGTATCAAATATTTTCATCTGGAAATTTAAAATTTAAACGAATGTATACATAAGTAGAATATGTTTATTATGAATACATATTACACTTACAGCCACAGAAAACGGTACATACATGTTGTATATGAACTATTGAATCAGTGAACACCTTACCTTCGTCTGTATTTGCCTATTTCACCGTTGGTATGTCAACATTTACTTGTAAAATCTTCTATTTAGAGTTATTTGTGTTTATGTTGCGTTCAAATCTATATTTCGCGTCGAAAAACGAAGCTGTTTGTGAATATACATGTAGATGCTGGTTAGTATCTCAATTCCGAAATTTGAACTCGAAACTAAATGTTTCAAGAGCAAACCACTATTTCATATGCAGTAACGAGTTACCTCCCTTATGTATACACCCGGAAGTGGGAGGATTGTGAAATGTGTGATCCTGTGATCATGTATACAACGTGTACAGTGGTGTGGCATGCTGTCATCGACGAGTGTACCCTGGGGTGACACTATCGTACACAGTCTAGATGACACTGTTTTTTGACAAGTTACTGTGAGTTTGCTTACTTCCGGATTGAGGCCCTGTTAGGGTTATGTTGTTGTTTTGCGATGCAAGGTATATGCGTTATCAATGAAGCTGCGCTATTCGGGAAACAACGGTTAAGTGAAATGGGGTTTAACGTCATTCTTAAGAATATTTCGCTCATATGACGACGTGCATGCATGTGCATGTGTGGCTGCTTGTACTAGTGAAGACTTAGGCTGGTTTTATAGTGCTAGCTTACTGAGATACCATGCTGCAGTTAAGCATGAATACCCCACTCAGACACATTATACTGACTCCGAGCCGACCAGTCCTTGTTGTACCCATTAATGCCGAGCGCCAGGCAGGGACCAACAAGTACCATTTTTTAACGTCATTTGGTATGACGCCGCCTGGGATCGAACCCACGACCTTCCGCTCTCCGGGCGGACGCTCTAAACATCACACCACGGAGGCGGTCGGGAAACAAAGACGTCGTACCACGGTGACACCTCGTTAGTTCAAACTCTTTAAATCAGGAAACACGTCTTTCCGGATTTTTGTGTGTGGATGCATGAAACTACTAAACTTAAGTCACGTCGAGGCGGTAATATTTCTCCCATGTGCCCTGACGAACTGCGTTAAACCAGAAATAGTTATACCCGTGAAGGCCCGGGCTAGAATATTGATCTTCAGTAACCCATGCTTGTCGTAAGAGGCGAATAACGGGATGGGGTAGTCAGGCTCGCTGACTTGGTTGACACATGTCATCGTATCCCAATTGCGCAGATTGATGATCATGCTGTCGATCACTGGATTGTCTGGTCCAGACTCGATTATTTACGGACCGCCGCCATATAGCTGGAATATTGCTGAGTGCGGCGTAAAACTTAACTCACCCACTCACTCACTTTTTGAGTTAGTGCCGTTGTTACGGCCATGCAACCTCTCTAGGTGTTTCTTGCCGCGAATAACTGAATAAACTGGTGATGCGGCCTTAAGCAATACTCACTCTCTCACTCACTCGCTCTCTAGGTTTCTGTGGCTACAATAGGCTGAACTGCCAAGAGATTTCGTGACATATTCTCTACAAACGTCACCCGTAAAGATGATTGATGACAGTTATGGGGGCGGTTTGGTAGCCTAGTGGTAAAGAGTTCGCTCCCCACAAGCGTTCGCTCGACCCGGGTTCGATTCCCCACATGGGTACAATGGGTGCAGCCCATTTTGGTTAATCCCCATGCCGTTATATTGTGCTGGAATATTGCTAAAAGCGGCGTAAAACTAAACTCACTCACTCATTTTACATTCGTTGCCCAGGTTGTAAGATTCAGTTGATCAATAAGACTGGTCTGCCAGAAGAGATTGTGATACGTATTGTTTTACACAATCAGTAAATATGTTATCATTAATTCTTCAATTGCCTGATGATCACAGCAGAATGTTTTCATCACCTACGTTTTGTTAAAAACATAATAACATCGTTAATTAAACGGTCCAAGCATTCTCAACATACTATTTCTGAATGCTGTTATTTTTTAGTTATGTGGCTTTGAGCCATCATGGCATAGGCAATTTAATTTAGAATAACAGATTTCCAAATTAATATTGCTTAAATAATATGTGGAAGCATATATAAATATCTCATTTGGTTTTGTATCTCGAAATGCATGCATTCTTTCTTTGTATCGAATGCTTTCACTATATTTCATTTTATATTTTTATCATGCACAAAACATCACTATAACAATAAAACTCACATTTCAGTTATAGGAATGCGTCCTATGGAACTGTGAGGACTTACTGCTGCTTAGGATTCACCCGGAGCTGGGAGTCTCGATAGACGGTGATGTTCCATCCAACAAACAGAAGACGTATCTCTGTGTAAATATAGATTCATTTCGTCCGGATTCTACGATGGTCTTTGCAACTGCCTGTCTTTAAGGAAGCATCAGGTGGGCTGGAGCTGAATCTCCTCCACAAATAAACCTCTAGGTATAGCCGACGGAACTGATTGAGCCCATCTTTCACTGATATCCGAGTTACAACTGTCCTGTTCGTCAAGCAGGCTGATATATTACCTATTTGTATATATTACTTTGGGTTCATGGTTTGGATCCATCTTTCTCTGATATCCGAGTCATAACTCTCCTGTTCATCAAGGAAGCTGATATTATACCTATTTGTTTGTATACCTTTTAAAGCTTTTATGAATTGGTCAGAGTTCTTCCATGGCACATCCATCACAAGACCTTGAGGACCCCCCAGTCTGTGCAGGAACTAGACGTCATCCACCAGTTAATCTCCAGGAACTACCCACGGAGCTGCTGAAATCCATCTTCCTCTATCTGACACCTGAAACTATTCTGTCCTGCTCTCGAGCTGCAGTCCGCTTCACTCAAGTCATCAACTCAGCTAGCTTTTTGGACTTGTATTGCAAGAAAACACTTCAAGCACCATGGGTGACATCAGACATGGTTCTGCAGACAAAGGAGGTGTTCCACAAGGTTCTTCAGATGTGGTATTTACAGAACAGTACTCTGTGTCACCCGAATGTGATTGTCAAGAGCTGCAACAAGCTTCTTTCTATAGGACTCCTCAAATATGCAATACGAATGTATTGTTTCGGAATTTGACGATCTCGTATAACAAGCCCTATGTTGTTGACCACAAATCAGTCTTTCAGATAGTTGACATATACGATGACGACGCTGGGGCTCTATTCATCAAGTTAGCAGTGCTCTTTCCAAGGTTCATTGAAATGACATTGTGTAACGTGAGAACTGCATCATTTCATGTAGGAAATCCCTACATTTTAGATTTTTATAATGTTCAAGGACAATGTCCTTGAACCGGAGTTATCTTAATGATTTTGATTGTAAATATCACTTTGAGATTGTGGCTAGATATCCGACAGAAGATTGCAGCTGGCACCGTCCATCTTTAGTCATCCTTGTGGGTAAGGATTCTTGGATAGGTTGGTGCGGTAGTGTTAAGTAAGATCGTATACAGATATAATGGTACTTGGGGAAGATGCAAGTTATCACTGAATGCATCAATCATTGACACCCAAAAGGCTTTCAGGGACACCTTTACGCGGTTTGTCGAAATTCCTGAGAATGTTGACCTGTGTCATTATTTGTACGATTGCTTCAATTACAATGTCAGTCATACTCTGAATGCATTACTGGAACCTGTTGCTCTGGATGTACCACTATGGGAGAGACAAAGCTCACTAATGGAGGACCTTGCACGGAAGGTTGAAAAGAAACTTGAGAGTCTGAAACTTCCCAAAGATGGGGCGATCTTATTACCAAGACTACTTGGATTGCTGTTTTTGCAACAGAAGGGTGTCTCAGGACACAGCACGGAACGAAAACCATCAAAGACTTGCTACGTGGCTATATTACGTTATCTTCACAGGATCCTGAATAACGTATTCTACCCAGAATGTATGTGGTACCTTTCTAATGTTCAGTGTTGTAGATACCTGGCTTTGACGAGGGATGGGAGACAGACTGCTCCCCAACATCAGAAAGACACCTGCTGATACAGCAGCTGATGTTATTGAGGATTACTGTGAAAGTTTTTCTGTGCATCACCTTCCCCCAAGTTGTGGCCGACTCATCTTCTTAGTCATGCCATACTAGCAGCCCCCTGTATGTGCCAAAATAGTGCAAGAGTTGACGTCATGTTGTGGACAGAAGGGACTTCATTGCAGGCCAGTCACAGACAAAATATTACGCTTTGTTGCTGAGCAAGCGGAGACGTGTGGGCTGAAACCACAACGCAGCCGTCAGCAGATTCAACGCCAACAACGTCAGCGGCGTCCTCCTCTGGGTGGCCTTATCAGATACTGTCACGATAGCGACAATGACGTATATCGCCGACTATAATTAGAACTTGGTATTTATTTGTGTGTCGCAGCTATTGTTGTAGATGCATGACGGTGGTCTTTAAAGTAACATCCTGTGATTTACATCTCATGAGCATCGATCTACACAATAGGTGACCCTGCGGATCCGACTTAGAATTGATCTTCAGTAACCCATGCGCTTGTCGTAGGAGGCGACTTACGGATAGGGAGGTCAGAGCTCGCTGACTGGGGTTGACACATCATCGTATCCCAATTGCGTAGATTGATGCTCATGCTGTTGATCACTGGATTGTCTGGTACAGACCGCCGCCATATAGCTGGAATATTGCTGAGAATTGCGGCGTAAAAGCTAAACTCACTCACTCCTCCCTTTATATGGATTGACGTCGTTTCACGACTGAACAAGCAATGGAACCCACCAGGGTTGTTCGTGAAAAGTGATTTTTAATGCAAACCAAAGAAAGGATGGAGTGTTTTCGAAAAGCGTCATTGTTCTGTATTAGCAACGACTGTTGAGTGTGATTATATTCCTGAGTTTTGGAGACTTGTACAGGAGGCGTTGAAGGTTAACAATACATTATCTGGTGTAATACGTTTTGTGATGTCTCATCTGTAAATAGTTGGGATCGAGGTATGTTAATATGCCAAGTTAATGCGTCAGAACTATCGCCTATTCACTTGACTTCTAAAATCTGGAAGTAATTGTTATTCCCTTTGCGTTTGAATTAAAGAGTTCCATCAAAATCCTTGCAAAACCAGATGTACGGCTAAGGAGGCCACAAATATGCCACTAAATCGTTGTTTTATATATCAGTTTTATAGTGACTTTAATATAATCAACGAAAGAAGAAAGTAATGTGAACCAAGCGAAAATAATTATATACAATTGTGTAAAATTATGTCATCAACACTTTTGTTACGTATTTTGACGATTGTTTGAACACAATAGGTAATTTAATAGAATTTGAAAATACAAATAATTTGAAGGGGTGACAACCATTATTGGCATGAGTATATGTATATTTTACTGTTCCAGTTTGTTCAGTACCCATATTAATGACATGTAAAATTCACATTTCTTCTCAGTCTTCTGTTCAAAGAAGAAAGTAGGTTTCTTGACACCAGTTGGTAACTTTGGTATTGCTGAATTTATGGACATCGTTACATGCGTTCCCCTTTTATCAGTTCCGACATCTGCAAAATGAACCAACAAACGTGCGACAGTAACAGCTTTGATCAGGAATATCCATTTATCGACAGAGGTAACTGTTATAGAAATATATTGTAGCAAACCTCATCAAATAAATATCTATAACAGCGAAGGTGTATTGATAGTTTTATCTAGTATTGTAATGCAATTTTTGTTTGATTCACATTATTGAAGTTCAGGTTAGTATCAGTATTTAGTAACCCGTATCTCTTATCATAGAGGAGCCGGTGGGTAGCCTAATGGTTTTAAGCGTTGGCTCGTCACGCCGAAGACCAGGTTCGAATGTACCCATGGGTACAGTGTGAAAGCCCATTTCTGGTGTACCCGCCGTGATGTTGCTGGAATATTGCTAAAAGCGGCGTAAAACCAAACTCTAGTCAGTCAGTCCTGTAGTAAGAGGCGACCTAACGGAATCCAGGTAGATAGGCTCGCTGACTTGGTTGATATATGGCATCGTATCCCCATTTTGTAGATTGATTTCCATGATGCTGATCACTGGATTGTCTGGTCCAGACTCGATTATTTATAGATCGACTCCCCATACAGCCGATTGCAGCGTTAAACAAACAAACAAACATCATGGTTGCACCCAACATCAAATCAGGGAGGTTTTCACATCAGGGGTATTTACAGAATATATTGTTCTGAACATTTCGGTATTTCAAGCTTATATGAATTTCCTGTTTTTCATTTTAGGGCGTGTGTGGTGTCATTTTTTATGTGTTCTAGTATATTACCCACTGTGTTATACTTCATATCAGATGTTTGGTAACATCATGCTACTGACCTTTTAGACCGGATCGACCAAATGAGTGTCAGTTATTATAGAACTAAACAAATTGTTCCACGTCATCATATCAGCTTACATATACCGCTTAAAGTAATCCCCTTGACGTCACAGGGTCATCTGGTCTTGGCTCGATAATTTGTGTACCACCAACATATAGCGTGATTTTGATGGAAGCGTATGAGTTTCCACGGTCTAAAATAAATATCATCTACATATACACGAAGAAGATACTTTCGTACTTTACGACACTTAAATCTGCGTACAGGATACTTTCATTTACATATATGTAGAAAATACTTTTATCTACCTAGATGATAAGATATCTACGTACAATGAACTTTCATGTACGTAGATGGTATTTAAATCTTCATGTCCGTAGATGAGATTTAATCTGAGTACAATTAGAAGATACTTTCATCTTCCACCTAGATAATGAGACATCGGCGTACAATATACTTTCATGTTCGAAGATGATACGCTTAATCTACGTAGAAGATACTTTCATAAAGCGTAGATGATACTTAAATCTACGTAGAAGAGATTTTATCTACGTACACGTAGGAAATACTTTCATCTACCTCCAGGTGATAAGACATCTACGCACAATAACGCTTTCATGTACGCAGATGATACTTCAATCTACGTGGAAGATACTTTCATATACGTAGAAGATACTTTCATCTCCGTAGAAGATACTTTCATATGCGTAGATGATACTTAAATCTACGTAGACGATACTTCCATATACGAAGATACTTTTATACCCGCAGATGATGCTTAAACCTACGTAAAGATACTTGTATGCACGTAAAACGACTTTCATACGTAGATGATGCTTAAAACTTTATACGTGTGAAGATATTTTGCTCATGTTTGTAGATGCATAACATACTTTCTACATGTATGCATGATTATTATAATATATATTGAGGAATACCATTATCATCTATGTAGATGTAAAGTATTTGTAATGCAGATGTAAGAAATTATCTTAAACGTAGATTTTCATTAGCCTGTGAAAGTAATACGCTTCCATAGAATTGAGGGTGAGGTGCGGCGTTAAAACAGCTCACACAAATGATAGACCCTAACGGTAAGTGGTTCTACTGATATTAGCTTCTGCTGTGGAAGGCCGTCCGGAAGACGTTACAATTAGAGGTGATTATTGATACCTCTCCTTGGGTCAAACAGGAGTGATAATTTTCCAGTTCATTAAAAAGAAATATTGCATCAAACGCATGTAATCATAATGAGACCCTCTAGTAATAATAAAACAAAACCACACACAAAAAGCCCTTTAAAAGGAAGGCAACGTTGGGCAATTAGGTAAGAATTAGAAATTTAGTGAGGGAGAAGTGAGATGATTTTGGGGGTGAAGCTGATTCAAAGAGCATCACGATGACCATACCTCCGATCCATTAGAGACTTGATTCTAATAGAGATGGGTACTCGCATCACATTCATAAAAAATTAATTAAGGTAACCCTAATCCCCTTCATATTTCCTGCTATATCTTTTCGGCTAAATCACCCTTTTTCGATCAAACACTATATGGCCTGGTCCGTTATTGCCAACACATTATGTAGGAAAGCGCACGTAAAATTTCAAATCATTACCATCGCAAACAGAACTGGGTGAGTGAGTTTTACGCCGCACTCAGCAATATTCAAGCTATATGGCGGCGGTCTGTATAAATAATCGAGTCTGGACCAGACAATCCGGGGATCAACAGCATGAACATCGATCTGCGCAATTGGGAACCGATGACATGTGTCAATCAAGTCAGCTGAGCCTGACCACCCGATCCGGTTAGTCGCCTCTTACGACAAGCATGGGTTGCTGAAGATGATTCTAACTCGGACCTTCACGGGTCAATTAACTGCATTGAATGCTATGAGGCCCGGCTTCATACCATACTATGAACAGTTACATGATTTCAGTTTTATCACAGCGTGACTGCTTTGATGTGGGAAACCAGGCAAGTAACACATGCCGTGGGTGTTACCTACTTGCAGAAATCAATAGCACACGTCTGGTGGGCAATGGGCGGATGCAGGAATTTTATTGTGAGAGGGGTGGGTTGGTGGTTTGAAGCCCCTGAATCCCCTCTGGATCCGCCAGTGCTGGTGTGGACAAACCAAGAAACTGGGCGTTTGGGGATTGGAACTCATAATCAGAGGTTTCTTGCTTGAGTAAGGGGGTAACTGAGGGCTATCGGGTTCCTGGGCGACCTTGTCCAAAAGAAATTCGAAAACTCATATAAAATGGACATGTAGGAGTTGGATGAATTTATGTGTGTACATCTGAAGTTACGAGATTACGTAGTCAACGGTTACACTTGTGTACTTGACATAAATTTGAATTATATTATCAAATATTTTTCGTTATCCTAATCAGATAAATACACTTTCCATTGAAGATAAAATATGATTACTGAGTTTGTTTTACTGAAATCGAAGTAAACCCCGTAACTTGTAGTGATTGAGTAAGTGAGTCAGTCAGTCAGTCCAGGCAGGGAGTTTCGCTTTAAGTCACTGTTAGCAATATACAGACAATTATCACGGCGGGTGACACCAGAAATGGGCTCCATATGTATTGTACCAATGTGGGGAATCGAACCCGGGTCTTCGGAGTGGCGAGCGAACGATTTAACCACCAGGCTACCCCACCGCCATCTTTAACTTGTGAAACATGATTTACCAAAATACACACGGTTTTATTATTTTCACCGACAGACAATACTATAAAGGATCACCAAAACACTAATTACAATATGACACAAAACCTTTTTAATTCAATCATCATTTTACAGTTGAATACAGTCTACACTAAAATCTGAGGTTATCGGGTTGTGAGCAAAGATTAATGTAATAATATTAATAACAGGGGTTATTTAGAAATGAAATATACAACTTTATGGATGACAACTTCTTATTTATTGCATAGAAGCGACGTTTCGATGTAGAAAAGGGTGATCCAGATGTAGAGGGTATATATACACAGTATGTTTTGACAACAGCAGATTAACATTAACAACAACATGTAATTGAATAACAACTGGTACATAATTTCATGAGGAGAGCCAGTGGGAGACTAAGAACAACAAATGAGACTGGGGAACGAAGCCAATAAACAAAGGTGGATTAAGTTGTAATAACAAGCTGATTGGATGCTTATAGGTCTCGTTTAGTCCTATAGTTTGATTAGTTCTTCATAAGGCCGATGATATATGTAGTATCCTTGCCCATCAAACACTTAGGGTTATTTAGGATTTGTTTTGATGAAATCTCATCTTCATTAAGTCTGGAAGAATTGGTTGATCAAAACCGTTTCACTACTGATGACATTGTGTCATTGTCATCAATATGCCCGTTTCTATGGAAACGTGACGACACAACACGTGCAATCAACACACAATACAGAGGAGAATGAGGGATATAGAGAGCGACTGCCATGGCAATCATTGCTGCAGATATCTTCCCCGATATCGAACATTCTGAATACACCACGCCTTTGTCATCTGAAAGAAAAATAAGTTAATATTACTGTATTATAACAAAATTGGTCTTCAGCAAGCTGGGTATGGTATAACGGGCATAGGCTCATTGACTTGTGTTACCATGTTCCCTTCGATAGTATTTGTGTTTCTCATCTCCATCCCCAGCTAACAAGAATGCGGGTAGGCAGACAAAATAATTCTATAATTTTTACAAAATACATACCCCCAAAAAAACCCCAAAACAACAACAACCAAACAAAAACAATAACAAATAAATTAAAGAAATTAAATATAAATAAATATATATTTTAAATATTATTTTTTTACTAAACGTTTGTGTTAATGATATGTTAAAATGGAGAACAATTTAAGTCTTTTTTTTTGGTACTAAATGAATGAATGAATGAATGAATGAATGAATGAATGAATGAATAAATAAATAAATTTTACTAAATGTTTGTGTTAATGAGATTTTAAAATGGAGATCCAGACCTTCACCTAGACCTCCACACCTAGACCTTCACCTTGATCTAGACCTAAAAAACTTCACCTAGACCCAGACCTTCACCTAGCCTTAGATCCAGACCTTCACCCTAGACCCAGACCTTCACCTAGACTTAAAGCCTAGACCCAGACTTTCACCTAGCCTTAGACCCAGACCTTCACCTAGACTTAAACCTAGACCCAGACCTTCACCTAGCCTTAGATCCAGGGCCTTCACCTTGATCTAAACCCTAGACCTAGCTTCATCTAGACCCTAGACCCAGACCTTCACCCTAGACTTAAACCCTAGACCCAGACCCAGACCTATAGAACAGATACTGACCTAGTTTGGTAATGGAACGTGGGTCCCCGGATGCTGTTTATCCTCTCAACTATCGTCTCATCAGAGGATGATCTTCTTCTCCGACCAAAGCCATTAGCACTTCCGGGAGGAGCAGTTAACCTGTAAATACAGTGTACAGCAATATTTTCTAACAATTGCACACTGTAACAAGTTAATGTGATAACATTTGCCTGTTTTGCAGAACAGATTGTTTCTTGTTGAGTGCATGTGTGATGGAATCCCTAACCAAGAAGCATTCTATATCGTATATAACGGAAGGTAGGGAAGCACATGTGATACGTTGTGGTCTTACCTTACCTCAGGCAAGTGAGTTTGTTCAAAATTGCCACTGTTCACCAGCAGAAAATGGGTACCCGGTTGGATAAAATCACGTGACTATAACCTAGCGCCTAACAGGCAGCTTGTGGTATCGGGGTAATAATGAAATCAGGCCTAGCTATTTTTCCGAAACGTTCGTAGCCCTACGAACTTCTTAAAAACCCATTCTTAACACATTAGCTAAGAGTTAAGTTAAGAATTCTTAGGGCTACTGAACGTTTCGAAATAAGGGCCCAAATTGTGATTAAGCGCCGCGAGCAAATCACTTGGTGTTCAGAGACAGCGCTATAGAGGAGATGACCTATTATCAAAGTGGTAAAGTAATGATCGTCGCTCGTCATGCTAGCACCTTCGTACGATTCTTCACAAAGGTTCTGGTGTCACCCGGGCCTTCCACAGCACACACACACACACACACACACACACACACACACACACACACACCCTGCTGGAATGTTGCTGATATGACTTTAAGCAGTAACCATTACAGTGCACGTTGTATAGGATTATGTACATAACACATGCTTGTCGGTATTGTACCTAATACTTTGATTTTCGTTTAAAGGTGTAAGTGTGGTTTTATGTTTGTTAGTTTGCTTGTTTGGTGTTAAACGCCGCAGTCAGTAATATTCGAGCTATATGACTGCCGTCTGTAATTAATCGAGTCTGGACCAAACAATCCAGTGATCAACATCATGAGGCATGAGCAACAATATGGTTGTATTCTCGTCATAATGTGCTGCTTCATTTAGAACGTAGACCTTTAACAGTTGAAACATAATAACATGAAAGCGACCACTTAAAACGTAATAAATTCACAAAAGTTTTATATCTCAGATTGTAATAATATATATGTCTGTTTTTCAGGGGCGGTGGGGCGATGGGGTATTTAGGTGGATTGAAAGCGTTCGCTCGTCACGCCGAAGACCAGGGTCGATTCCCACATGGGTTTACAATGTGAAGCCGAGTTTGGGTGTCTTCTGCCGCCTTTTCCTGGAATATTGCTAAAAGCGGCGTAAAACCCACTCACTCACTCTGACGCAAGGTAATCTCAATTCAGCTCGTTTCAAAGGACCAACACTTATATTCATTAAAAAGTAACAGGAAGTGGAAGTTCCAGGGTCGAGTGACGGGGTCCGAGTTACCCTTTTTCTGTATGGTGAGAGTGAATTTAGTTTTACACCGTTTTTAGCAATATTTCAGCAATATCACGGCGGGTGACACTGAAATGGGTTTCACACATTGTACCCCACGTGAGGATTCGAACCAGATCTTCGGATGACGAGCGGATATTTAAACCACTAGGCTACCACCACCGCCCCCATCTATATATGATGTACACCAATTGAGACGGTGTGGTTGTGAATCATCACTGGTGTGACAATCCATGACGATATCAATGCCATAAGCATTACATGTACAATGAACATGTCTATTGAGACACACAAAAATAAATGATTGGGAAATTTATCATGAACCCACCGGATCGCAATCGGCAGCATTAGCAGTCAAACAAACTTTGACGACGAACTTAGACGTCACCGTCTGTGTTCCCGTCAAAATGGAAGGCTCGAAGTTTTAGGGGTTATCTCCCACTTTTATCACTTCCGCCTGACCCGCGGCTGGCCTCTTCTACAGTGTGACGGGGAAGGCGTCGTTGTCCATGCACAGCTTTGCGATGGAAACATCCGGTCATTAAAATGGAAAATGAACCTCATTTGGTGATGTCTCTGTACAGAAATTCCGGAGATATTTACTGTGCGAAAAAGATTTTGCCGATGATAACAAAACAATCAGGAAATACAAAAAGAAACAATAAAAATAATATGAAAATGGGTGAATACGGTGAGCAAGCGTGGCATGAGGTAGTGCACGCGGGTAACATGATCAACACGCACGCACGCACGCACGCACGCACACTCACGCAAGCACACTCACACGCATGCACGCACACCATGCACGCAGGAACACTCATGCCTACCTTCCAGTGATGAGATTCAGAGTCTTGGTGCCGACAGTCAGTGTTTATTGGCCTCTCCGGATATGATCAACATGGAGTCGTATTCTACACAACATGAAAACATTATATCAGAGACTTATAAGTCAACCCTCGTCATACCAGTGGAACAATGCAGCTATAAAACCCATAATAAACAACACAACGGCTTTCCAGAAAATAAGCCAAACTTTTCTTGCATTTACGTATATGACAAAAACTGTATTTACACCAAGCGTATCCGACAAATCGGCTCGTCGTCGCACTGCAACATTTAGATATGTGGTTCAAGATGCTATTATTCGTCCGTGGCGATCCGGGCTAGATTGATTCTTCAGCAATCCATGCTGAGGGCGACAAACGGATCGGGTGGTCAGGCTCGCTGACTTGGTTGACACATGTCATCGGTTCCCAATTGCGCAGATCGATGCTCATGATGTTGATCACTGGATTGTCTGGTCCAGATTCGATTATTACAGACCGCCGCCATATGGCTGGAATACTGCTGAGTTCTGCGTAAAACTAAAACTCACTCACTCACTCCAGAAATCTTTTATTATGAAAATATTTTCATTTGGACAAAATGAGTTTCCACATTTCATGGTTTGTGAATGAAAATTTTATTTTATATCTGTTGTGTTCACTCTGTATCTTTTGATGTATACACCCGTATACCCGTATTTCCGGAAAATAGGTGTTTATAAAATGTGAAGATTAAGGTCGGGATACTGTCTTACCCTAAAGTGATTTGACCGTTTGACCGTTTCTTGAGGTTGATAGTACATTAAACATATTTTTCTTACACTGGTGGATATGCTGGAACAGTGTAAACACATTTTATCATGTGCAGCCATGCGCGACTTAACCGTACTGCGCATATCATCCTGACTCATCTGTGATGGCGCTACCAGCAGATATGATTACCCGCTTTCCAATACACGCATGACAGAGTATCATCTACTCTGGCTTTACGGACGGGGCGGGGCATTTCGTGAACTTACACCACACTTCGGATATGTATCTGCGTTATAGTGAGAGGCTTTAAAGAATGTCTGATATATATCTGAATGCTTTTTCTGAAGGGAAGTGGGACGGGGCTATATTGCAGATTTAAAGCTGCACTGCGATGCGCGGGTCGTGGGTTGGAAGAATCTCAAATTCACGCTGATCGCAATTACGTTAATGCGCACTGTTAGAAGTGGGTTTTGATATTATTGTTTTTGGTAAATGAGTGAAGTGAGTTTGCCTTAACACCGCCTTAAATACCGATTTGACACGTTTACGCATTAAAGACTCCCGACTTCGGTGTACCTGCCCGACTGTGTATGTGGCCAAGCGACAATACAATGTTCATGCTGTTGATCTCACTTTAGAGGTTGTCTGGTCCCCGATTATTTACAGGGCCGCCGCTACTTCAAGCTGGGACCATTGCTTCAAAGTGGCGTTGAACAACAAACCTGCCAAGGCAACGCTTTTAACGCGTGCGTTAGCAGTCGAAATCCGGTTCGCGATGGCGAAGTTTTGTGTTAATGTTGAGAGCAGAATTTAACTAATGAATTCGCTAACGTGCTGAAGTGAGAAACCATTAGTATTATGTCACGGGTGGATGGGTGGGGCCGTTCCAACGATGTCTCGGTCAGAAACATTTCAGCGCGTCGTTTGATTTCCACATCTTACCGAAGGTGATATGGCGAAGGTGAACAGCAGCTCGGCTCCGACATCGATAAGGAGTGGGGTGAGACAGCCTGACCCCCAGTCGGAAGGGCGAGGAACACGGGGGCCCAGGTAATCCTGCAGCGGTGGTGTTTAGAGGCGTTCTGGGTGGCTTTACGGCCAGTAATCAATGACCAGGTATCTCGTGTCGTTGTTGCTTCTGTACGTAACGCTACTCTGACGCAACAATGCTGAGGCTGAGAGCAGCAGCTTATAATGGGCAATGCAACAAAGTGGTGAGTGAGTGAGGTTTGGTTTACGCCGCACTTTCCAGCAACATTCCAACTATATGGCGGCGTCTGCCGAAATGTGAGGAGTCTGCGCCGAGACAATCCAGTGATCAACATCATGAGCATCGATCTGCGCCAATTGGGATACGATGAGCATGTGTCCCAGCCAAGATCCAGCGAACCTGACCACCCGATCAGGTGAATTCGTCTCTTACGACAAACATGGAGTTACTGAAGATCAATATATTCTAACCCGGATCTTCACGGGTTACATGCAACCAGGCGATCAGTTCAAAGCATTCGTTTTGCATCGAACATTGACGTTTATCGATACATGGAAAGAAATAAAGATGAGATATGGCGATATTATTATTGTGTGAAGAAGGGGAAGGAGGTAGTGAGGTGGAGTGAGTTTGGTTTTACGCCGCGCTAATCGGCAATGTTCAAGCAATGTATCACGGCGGGGGACACCAGAAATGGAGAAACTTCTTACATTGTACTACCCATGTGGAGGAATCCGAACCAGGGTCTTCGGCGACGAGCGAACGCTTTAACCACTAGGCTACACCGCGGGGAAGAGATAAATCCAGACGAGATGGGTAGCGTTAGAGAAAACAACAAAGGGGTGGTGGGTATTAGAGGGTGGGAAAAATAAATGTCATGTGGGTAGATACAGACGAGAGTGAGAGTGAGGGAGGGAGAGTTAAGGAAATGCTTAACAGAGAACGAGGGCGAGAAAGGAGGTTGGAGGGATGAGAGAGAAAGAGAGGTAGAGAGGCTGAGAGAGAATGAGATGAATGGGTGTGGTAGTAAAAGAAAGGAGGGTATGGGTAAGATGAGAGAGATAAGAGAGAAAGATAGAGAAACGAACGATAATGGTGATGACGAAGATGCAACTTAAATGATGTAGAAATAGATACGAAGTGAAGTGGGGAAGTTGACAGGTGGAATTATTGTCAATGGGCACTATGCTGTAGGACACGGGCACTCCGCTGCGGTCAAGGACGCACTTGACGGTGTATCGGATGATAGATGTTGAGGATGTGAGTCACCTGACTTTGTACTGGATCACCACGTCTCTCATTAACTCCATGTTCCACTCGTTCTGTCCGAACGTGTCAAATCAGTTATCAGAATAATACAAAGCAATATAATTGTTATGGGATCACCTTATATAGCGCACATATCCACGCAACTAGATGCGTGCTCCAGAGGCGCTGGTATTTTTCTACCCTCGATCAGTGGATGGTGTCAGTCTCGGCGGCACGCCGTACCAGGGTGCCGGACAGGAATGGTTCAGAAACATGCTCAGAAGATATGGGAATGGTCCAGTAACGATTTCACGTTTTAAAAGGAATAAGATTGGTCAAGTAACGTCCACGGTTAACGCATAGAGACAGTCCGGTAACATACGCAGTTAACATAAAATATTCCGGTAGCATTTCACAGTTAACATAGAATGGTCAGGTAATATACACAGTAAACATAGAGATAGTCCAGGTACCATTCGCTGTTAACATAGAAATATTCCAGTAACGTTCACAGTTAACATAGAATAGTCCATTCATTCTAAGTTAACATAGAAAAGTCCAGTACCATTCGCTGTTAACTTTAGAAATAGTCCAGTAACATACACGGTGTTAACATAGAATAGTCCAATGCTGCCTACCGTTAACATAGAATAGATCCATTGTAACATACACAGTAAAGATAGAATAGTCCAGTAACATACACACAGTTAACATAGAATATCCCGGTAACATACACAGTTAACATGGGATAGTCCAGTAACATTCTGAGATTAACATAAAAATAGTCCAGTAACATACACAGTTAACATAGAATATCCAGTAACATACAGTTAACATTAAATACTCAAGCCAACATTCACAGTTAACATAAAATATTCAGTAGCATTCTGAGTTAACATAGAATTAGTCCAAGTAACGCTACAGTAGAAAGCATAGAGATAGTCCGGTACGAACTCTGCCGCTGTTAACATACAAAGTCAATCCAGTAACATACACAGTTAACATAGAATAGTTAGTAACATTCACAGTTAACATAGAATATAGTACAGTAACATTCACAGTTAACATAGAATAGTCAATTAGCATTCACAGTATAGACAGATTCCCATTAACATTCACAGTTAACATAGAATAGTCCAGTTGTATTCGCCGTTAACGTAGAAGACAGATCAAGTGGCATTCAAATTGCATAGAGAACAGTCAAGTTATGATACGTTAACATAGAATAGTCCAGTTTCATTCCACAGTTAACGCCAGAGATAGTCCAGTTTCATTCTGAGTTAACATAGAATAGTCCAGTGGCATTCACGGTGTACATAGAATAGTTATCCAGTTATATTCCTACGATTTAACATAGAAATTAGTCAATTGGCATTTCACAGTTAACACTAGGGTAGTTACGGATTATATTCACAGTTAACATAGAATAGTCAGTGGCATTTCACGGTTAACATAGAATGAATCCAGTTATAGTCACAGTTAACATGAATAACTTAAGTTATATTCTGAATTAACATGAGGATAAATCAGTTACATTCACAGTTAACATGGAATAATCAGTTATATTCACGGTAACATAGAATAGTCCAAGTAACATTTGTTATAAGCACTGAATAGTTTCTGTAACAGAAACATTAAAAAGTAACCACAACATTTTCCGTAACATGCATTTTAAATACAGAAGCATCCGGTAACAGAGATATGGAAGCACTTAACAGTCCCTCCAACAAACTCAGTAAAGACTGACCTTGACCGGCCCCACAGTAAATACCGTAGCAGAAGTAGACACCGAATAGCAACACCGCAAATATTCGTTCATTCACG